>NC_051161.1:40211983-40314483 GCF_013339745.2 Dermacentor silvarum | reverse complement strand
AACTTTAAAAAACCGTCCAACTGAACCAAAGAAACTGAAAAATATAGAGTCCGCTCGGTGTGTATATGCAGGGATGTCCAACATTCATGATGATAAATTTTACTGGAACATGATTTAAGCGCGTTATAGTGTAATATGCGATCAGACATTGATTGCACGTTATATGCGTTCCGTCTCCTTCCCGAAGCTGTCGATATTCTTTCTTTACTGCTTGCATCTCGACGATAATGTGGCTTGCAAGAAACTTGAACGCTTAGTTGGGGACAAATCGCACGGCGGCCGACCTGCACATTCACTACGTGCATCCTGCAATGTCGTAAAAGCAGTGAGCACTATTGGATCTTCGAGCCGAGTGCGGGAGTTGGGCGACGTTGAGGAGGACTTGAAGAACTGAATGCTAATTTACATTATTTACAGGATTAGCACAAAGCAAAGAACAGTAATAAAGTCATCGACGGCCGGCAGCAAATCGGACGCTGCGGCCCGTGGCAAGAAGAACGTCTCTCTTCTCGATCTGTCTCTCACGTTTGACCCCTTCGGTCTCTCGGGGTCAGGTCACTCTCAGCCAATCGTCGAGTCAGCTCAAGTGTCATTTTCCTCCAATCGTAGGGGCCCGTGCAAGTGGCGTCATATTCGGCCAATCACGACGCTCCAAGGGCTCCATTGTCCGATGGCGGCCTTCGTCCGGCGTTTCCTCCTCACCTGGTGGGCACTCAGCTGGCTGTAGGTTCCGGGCGGTTGTCGAACGGCATTGTAGAGTCGCAAAGCAACTTTTCTTGGGACTGGGTGAACCACCGTGAACCGGGCCAATCTTCCGTTGCACTTTGGGGAAGAGTCAAGCAGGGGGGAAAACAAGGGCTCCCCGCGCGACACACGAAGTGGGAACAATCAACCGGTTTAACGAGACCGATATCACGGTCGACGGGCCCCTACGCACCAGGATTGACAGGTGACGGCGAGTGGTTGAGCTCGAAGAATCTGACGGATGTCCTATATCTAACAGCATCAATGAGAACAAAGCATTATCTTCAAGGCGACGAAAATCCAGTCTTACTTAGCTGACGCACAATAGAGTAGTGGATAATAATGCGCGTCGATCATTCCTTTGGTGATGTATCTCATTCTAGTACAATTCTAATATTTTGTTTCCTCGCCATCCCACAAAAACGCAACCTTTCTTTAAAGGATACCCTTTCACGCTCGATATGTGATTGGCACCGCTTACTTTAAATAATGGTAATGTGTGCCACCGCTTGGATGCTTCGAATATTTTTCGTCAAGCTTGAAGTTCCTATCCATCTCAGTAAAGTTTAAAGGAGCGAGGTATTGGTAACGGCGAGGCCTGGTGTCATGTTGCAACATGTATAACATGACTCCTGGCGCTAAGATGACTCATGTTCCTCATAAACATTTTAGCAACGTCATGCTACCGTCCCTAATAGCAATAAATAATCAAGACATCCAAGCCACTGCCGTTGCCACCATTATTTGACTTTGAAGAACACCGTTTATCTATAAGATGTGAAAATATGTGTTCCTAATAATGTCATCGTGTTTAGAGTGCGCGCTTTCACATTCCTCTCAGTTCAGTAGATTCATACTTTTCGTTTTCATACTATAAAACACATCTCGAAAAATTTCACATACGATTGCAAGGAATCGTAATTCTGTGAGAATAAGATAATGTGATAGCTTCCCAACTCTCTAACCGTTTATGGTCGAGCCAGGTCTGGTTTATCCAGTGGTAGAAGACATCCACCCATTCGTTTCCTCATTAATAGTTGCGGTAGCTGCAGCGTAGCAATGCACGTGGCTAGTTTCTCTCCTGCTTGACCGTTTGTTCATGTTGTTCATTTTCGTTGGAAAGTCTGCTTGGATAGCCTACTTTCACATGGGATGCTAAATCCCACAGTTTGATTTGGTTTTGAAACATTGCGTGCTTAAAAGACGCCTATGATGTTGCACAGTGCTGAATGTGTAACAATTTCAGAAGCACATGGAATGTTTCTATTGTTTCTGTATCAAATAATGCTTTCGTGCTGGACTAAACAAAAGAAACCTTTCTTATAAGGTCACGTCCCTCCATGAATGACTTTCATGGAATGTTCATTTGAAGAACTACTTTTGAAATCACCATATCATGGTCATTTTATGTTTTGTTTGGTAGTTTCGGTGACATTGTGTGTCACTAGTATGCTTTACGTTTTCCTGTTTAGAAGAAGAGTGTTGCTAAGCCTCCATTGTCATCTTTGATGAATGCGCAGCTTGTGAAACTGGGTGAAACGAAACCGCACAGCTCTCCACGGCACTCAACACTCCAATTAATTATCCCTCGCTGGTTTTCCTCAGCGGCTGTCAAATTCCCGCCCAGAGCTTGGAACAGGGCCGAGTCGACCTGTCTCCAAGCTGGCTCAGAAGCAGCAGCATAGGGGGAAGGAGAAAGGTTGAACTGTTTTTTTCTCTCGACCCAAGATTGAAAGTCATTTTTTAAAGGGACACACAAGAATGATGCTAAATCAATTTATACTGGTAAATTATTCTTTCAAAACTCATTCATTCGATAGTAAAGACTTAGTTACTAGTGGAGAACTACTTCGCTTGTGCTTCCCTTTCCTTGGAATTTCATCACATCGGCAGTAGACGAAGCCCACCTATCAGCGGAATAAGTATCGGTAGTGTCGTCTTTTGCGCGCTCTCAACTTTCGCGTCTTTTTTTTTTTTTCTCTTTTTTTTTCACGGCCTTGATGTGGAACCTATATGGAGCGGCACTGCGTGCAGCTTGGTAGCCTTCCCGCAACGAGGACTTTCTTCCCGAAGGCTAATGGCGGGTTCGATTAGTCTCTGTCCGCCGGCTGCTTTTACGGCGCGCCACAAAATTACCGTGCCTTATTTCTCACCAACAGTTCATTCCTTTCTTTTTTTTTATTTTGTACATTCTTTGCAGAGACTACTGACCAGCTGCTCTCTTTCACGAAGATTAGCCCTCTTCCGTCCTTGGCTCGTTCATTGCTTCGGCAAGATTTTCGATGGAGCCAAGTTGTAAGGAAACATCAGCTTGGCTTATGTCCCTGAGCCACATTTCTGCGTTAGCGCACAGACCTAGCCAGTAAGAACGTAAACGTGTAAGTGCTTGGCAACGTGCAGGGTTTTGTGTCCATTCTCTCGGCTATGAGAACCTTTATTTTTGTTTTGTGCTATCAATGACGTTTATGCAACAGCTACCGTGTGTTGCTGATGTTGTGTTGGCTCGCTTAGCATTCGTTGACTAATCATTCATATGGATCTGCATTTGAAAGCCACAGCTTGGCCAACACAACAGCAGTTGTTACTGGATTGGCCTGCTTATTGTTCATCTACACGTTCACAGCGACGTAGGTCACGGGTGGATCATTATGATCGTTGCCCTGGGTAGGCTATGCGCGGTTCGGCTGTGGTGAACAAGCGACATCTTGTGTAAAAACCCAACGGAAGGTAAAACTTTTTGTTGCTGCTGATCGGACGCGTTGGGCAGCTTCACTCTGAAGTTACAGAAAGTTTCAAACGAGCATATCTCCCCAGTGACTCATCGATGGGTCAAAACGGAGCAAAGGAATATGACGTGGGACCCGCGAGCTCTTCATGACTCAAAGGAATCTTTACTTCAAGAAAGTCCTGCTGCAGCGAGCGTACTAACTAATAATTCGAAGGGACTTATTTCCCTAAGCCAGAACATCGCTATGAAGGCGTGAGAGATGCTGCAGCGACCTCCCATTGTATCCGTCAGTGTGTAATACTACTGCTCCTTGATCTTTTCTTTTTTTTCGCGGCGGAGTTGTGTGTGATAAATAATTCATGAAGGCTTCCCACAGGAGTTATCACCCCCTCTTACAAAGCAACTCTTTGAAGCCATGCACGCTATCGAGTTTATAGAGGCCAGCTATGGGGCTTTAACGCCCGAATCTAATATTCAGGTTTATGAGTTAATAGTCCGCAGCCGCTGCTACTCTCAAGACGGCGATACTCGGTAAGTGAAGAGAAGCGAAAATAAGTAAATTATGGTGCCATGCAAAAAAGATCAAACGTAAATTCGGTAGCAGAATTAGGAGAAATTACGTATCGAAAAGTTTCTTTCAGACACGATGTTCCTAACTTAGGTGCCAGAGGGTTCTTCATGTGAGGTCCCTGTACTTATTTGTCTTTTTAGGTGTACTTTGTTTGGTACTTTCAGTGTGCGGTACTGACAATTAGGTTAGCGGCCAAAGCCACAGAAGGCGCTTTTCGGTGCGTGGAGTTACCGACTTGCCAAAACTGAATAGGCCCTCGTGCCTTTGGTGTCGTAAGTGGCATTATTGTTCATCCTTAGCTTACTTTGATCTAGTCACCTCCTCAGCAGACGTGCTCTGAAAGTGAAGGCGCATTTAGAAGAATTCGCGCTTCGTCTACACGTGCTCTTCAAACTGTATATCCCAGCAGGCCTGAACTCGCAAGTACGCAGCTGGTACCGTTTAGTGAATCGGTGTCTCTTCATGAAGAACTCTTTGAAAGGTCGAGGCTTATTTTAGTGTTTTAGTCCCGCTGGTTCTGTCAACTAAAACAAAATCTGCCTTGGTTGAACGCGGTTAAACAAGTTTGTCGAGCGATAGCACGGTTTTGTTTGCTTTGGGAAAGAACACAGAACGCTGCTCGGTTCCATCAGCAACTACCGCATCTACAATTGCACCGCAAGACAATACACAGACGCTGCTCGGCGCGGCAGCAGCAGCGGGCGAATTGACCTTCATGATGCGTCTCGCTTCAACGCGAGCTAAGCGTCGAAAGCGCAGCGCATACAAAGCTACTAGCACTCTGTGCACTTTGTCCACATCGCAGATCGCTTTGAAGATATGGGCACCCACGTGGGGTACGCAGCAGCCGCCGGTAGTGGCAGGCAAAGTCCCAGTTTGACCTTGGCTGAGCTTGAAGGTCAGATTTACGGAACCAGGCATTTTCTGGGTTTGTCCCTGGAGTAGTAGATCAATCACTCTTAAATGATTCCCAGTGTTGTTTATCAAAAACAGTTTTCGTAAGCGGCAAAATAACTACCCCGTATGGGATTGGCGCCGCCGCTGGGAAATTACGGTATCACCTTTGATGACGTATAATACGTCCTGTTTATAATGGGTAGATTAAAATAATACCTTATTTTGAAAAAAAATGGTAATTACCTTCTCCTTCAACGTGAAGGAAAACGTACACTGGTCAGTTGTGTAAGAATTTTTGTGCAGAAAGCTCACTGGGGCTTTTACCCTGTCATACGGCTGAGCCTGAGATATCATGATTTTTATTGACATCCACTATGCAATCGGGCGGTGACAAATAGTGGTTTGCCCTGCTTTAACTCATCAAGCTTTACTATACCTATTGCCTCTAGCATAATGCCTATCTCTAACTCACTTTCCTTATTACCGCGTCTATCTTTATGCTTACTTCTCTCTCTATCTCCATACGAGTATTGTTAAGGTTACCTATGTTTGTAATGACCCCAGCTACGATGCCTCTAACGACACCTGTGACTGCGGAATTTGCGCAAGTGGGGCGCATTCTTTCTGCCGCATTCGCACTAAAAGCAGGCGTTATAGTGCCGGCCGGGTAAACAACTATAATATCGCGGTGCATGCCCGTAGTATTCCTACGTAAACCAGCACTTTTTCCAAGAGTCATCTGAAGGTCCGAAGAACTTCGAGACCCTTCAACTGCGAATTTATCGGCAACTATAGGTCAAAAATAGGTCGAGAAATCTGCGGAGTAGAATAAACATCTCTATACGGTTTTAATAGATTATGAAAGGGCATTTGATTCAGTATAGACACTAGCAGTCATAGAGGCATTGCGTAATCAAGGAATACAGGAGGCACCCCTGAAACTCTTGGAAAATATCTACAAAGATTGTCGAGATACAAGAAAAGTAGAAAGTTACCTATCAAAGAATGGGTCAGGCAAAAAAACAAAATTTCTCCAATGCTATTAACTGCATGCTTTGAATAAGTACTTAAACTCTTAGACTTATGGTCAGGCTTAGGAGTGACGATCAACGGCGAAAATCTCAGAAACCTTCGGTTTGCAGGTGACATTGTCCTATTCAGCAACAATGGGCACGAATTACAACAAATGATTCAGGGCGTTAACTGAGAAAGTGTAAAAGTGGGGTTCAAGATTATTATGCAAATGACAAAGATAATGCTCAATAGCCTGGCCAGGAAACAAGAATTCATGATCGCCAGTTAGCCTCTAGAGTCTGTAAATGAGTACGTTTATCTAGGTCAATTATTCACAGGGGACTCTCACCATGAGAAGGAAATTTACAGAAGAATAAAATTGAGTCGGAGTGCATATGACAGGCATTGCCAAATCAGGACTGGGAGCTTACCACTGCCGTTGAAAAGAAAATTGCACAATCATTGCATTCTACCGGTGCTAACATATGTGGCAGGAACTTGGAGGTTAACAAAGAAGCTCGAGAACAAGTTAGGGACCGCACAAAGAGCGATAGAACGAATAATGTTGGGTGTAACGTTAAGACACAGGAGAGAGCGGTGTGGGCCAGAGAGAAAACGGGGATAGCCGATATACTAATTGACATTAATAGAAAAAAATGGAGGTTGGCAGGCCATGTAATGCGTTAAATGGATAACCAGTGGACCATTAGAGTTACAGAATGGATACCAAGAGAAGGGAAGCGCAGTCGAGGACGGCAGAAAACGAGGTTGGGTGATGAAGTTAGGGAATTTGCAGGCGCAAGTTGGAATCAGCTTGCGCAAGACAGGGGTAATTGAAGATCGCAAGGAGAGGCCTCCGTCCGGCAGTGGGCATAAATATAGGTTGATGATGATGGTCATGATGATGACAGGTCGAAACTTCGTATAGAACATACATACTTGTACGAGGTCTCCAAGCGGCTAATCAACAGTCTGTATTGATTCAGTGTTTCCATACTCCGTGTGCTTGCGCATTCTCTCTCTCTTCTCCTTATTACTTTAATTCTCTTCCCAGTGGGAGCGGCCCGCTTCGGGCTAGAAAACTATAGCGCGACCCAATGGGCCAAAATAAAGTTTTTCCATCCATCCATCCATCCATCCATCCATCTCCCCAGTCTCCCTCAGTGGGGAGTAGCCAAGTGTACAGAGACTAGTCAGCCTCTCTGCATTTGCTTCCTTACAATCTTTATCTCGAACCTCATCCTTCCCTTACTCGCCGACAGGCTGTCGGTTGGCGACAACTGCAAACGAATACTTTCCCGACGCCCCTTTTCTATTCCTACCTCTACCCCTCCCGTGGTCCAGTTCAATACCCGCACTGTGGCGACCGCCCCAGCCTACTACATATGGTCTGGCTTTTCCAAGACATTCCCAACGTCCCTCCCGTTCCAAACACCACCCTCACCTCCTGGGAGGAGCGGCTGACCGACGCGACGGCGACTGGCCAGCAATGGCTGGTCGACCGTGCCGAGGCGGTGGCTGCTACCTATGGGGCCCCGGACTAACGGCTCCACCTTTGAGGCACAACTGGTCTCCACGATATTGTAAAAACGTTTATTCTCTCGAACGTGCTTCGCATAGCCTGTATCACACTTCTTTAACGCAATAGCGTTAAGGGCCCCGGGGCGCAGAAAATGCGTAGTCGGCAACTGGCGTGCGATGACGGCGGGTGGCAGAGAAAATCATCCCCAACCACCCCGGCCGCGCAGGCCCTCCACGTACGTGGTGCAATGTTTTGGTGAACAAAAATTGAATTTCTCACAGTAAAATCTGTCAAAAAATGGTAAAGTACCACTTTACCATTCGTCGTCGGATTGTAATTTGAATGTACGAGAAAACTTAATTCTGCTACGAGGAAACTCAAACACAAACCTCTTTTCCAGCATTTCTACCAGACGCACAGCCGCGCGTTCGGGTACTTGCGAAAATTATACACATGGCGCTCGCATCCTAGGCAGGTTAAATTGGGACTTCGCCTGCTAATTCGTTTTGATCGGGCCCCATATCGCAGAAAATACGGTGTCGGTGTCGACGCCAACAGCGTCCAATAATGCTATCACGTTACACTTTTAAGGGCGAAGCTTAAGCGTACTTCAAGTGTTTGTTTTTAACACGAAAGTGTTTTATGCCGGGGTCCACCAAGACTTCACTGACGTATTTCCGTCACGGAAATACGTCACACGAACATACACGAACATAATACAAAGAAAGAAACCAGAAGAAAAAGTTCCACAAACATGCAAAATTTGGAAATCGAACCCACGACCTCTCGGTCCGCGACGATAGATCGCCGAGCGTTTTACCCATTGCGCCACAAACGCATTTGCAGAGAGCTACACAGACGCGCCCTATATATCTAACACTCCTCCGTGTACCCGCGCTCTTGCTCGGGGCGGTGCCGCCGCCTACGAGCAGAAAAGAGAAGTACTGCATTATGACACTAACGCGCACCGACAGTGAACGCTTCGGTGGTCTCAGCACTGCGACGCCTCGATGCCAGCATTCGAAGGGACGCTGGCATCAAGAAGCACTACCAACGCCACCTAGGTGGCGTTCACCGTACTCAGCACAGCGGAGCGTGGCCTCCGCAATTAGCTCTGAAAATGTTTCTGAAGTTGATCGCGGAGGCTGCAATTACGACGCGCTGTACGCGCTGATTTGACTCGGTGACGATTCAGTTACGTGCTTTGTCTTGCGCGTTGTATTAGTGTGTCAGTTACGTGCTTCGTCTTTCGCGTTGTGCTAGCGTGTGCAGCGTAGTGCAGCTTCCATATGCACGACGGTTGCTCATGGTCATCGACGTTGGTAGTCGTGATGGAGGAGACGTGCCACCAGGCGTCAGCGTGGGTGCATCAACGCCTAAGGGCGCTTTAGCCACAAAACACCAATAGACATTATATATCAATGTGCAATAAACATTACACTACTTCTGTGAAGACACGTTTCACTTTCGTGTTCTATACCGATTCCTATATAAGAGGGATCAACCACATTTTTTTCCTCGTTACATGATACGGCACAGCGATACGTGACATAGGACCTTTGCGCATGCGAGTCGTATACCGAGAATCACTGTGGCAGTTACCGCCGGTAACCGTAATAGCCACCCTAACCATGGCAACATGGCACCGCCCATACAGCGCTGACCACCCACTTCGATGCTAAATCGTGCTTGTTACTGGCTCTCCGCCCTGTCAGCAAGAAAGAAGCGGCAAAATCCGTCATCGCTGAGTCTCCTCTCATGCTGAGGTCAAATCATTAGGTATTTTTTGTCATAATTATTGAGATCGGCTGTTTGTTTTCACGCTGCTAGGACTACAGACATGGCACCAAGCCATAAAATTGGTTTGATTTCTAATCAACAAATGGCGCCACAGCCTTAGCATTGGTGTATCGATACACTAGCGTAGTGTATCGTGTGTTCGTCCAAGTGATAAAGGCTTGGATGACCACGTGGGCCGAAGGGGGCGGACACCTCACGGATTTACAGAATGGTTTTCGGCGCGACCGACGGCTCGAGGACAACTTGTTTGTCCTGAGCCAATGCATAGAGGTTGCACGAAAGGAGGAACGTGGGCTGATTAGCTGCTTTCTTGATGTGACGAAGGCATACGACAGTGTCCCGCACGAACTATTGCTGAGGCATTTTGAGGCGCTTGGGATGACACCCACGTGCACTGGGCTTATCCGTCATCGTATGCAGACAGCACAGGTATAGCTAACCTGAACGGCGCCTACTCGAGCGAGGTAGTGGTGGGCAAGGGGTTAAAACAGGGTTGCCCACTCTCGCCCCTACTTTATATACTGTACACTGCGTGTGTAGAGCGAACGCTATTGGCCTCCAGGGTGGGCTTTGTGGTGGAGAGAACTAACGATGGGCTCAGGGAGCAGCAAGTGTTGCCGGGTCTGGTATTTGCAGATGACACAGTGCTGCTGGCGGGGAGCACTGGCGATTTGCAGACCCTCATCACCAACATTGCCGAAGCCATGACACCACTGGGGCTACAGTTCAATACAACGAAATCGGCAGGGATCGCCTTCTCTGGCCCAGAGGCACCAGGCCCGCTGACACTACCATGCGGAGGACTACTGCCCCAGGCGGCTGAGTACAGATACCTCGGTGTGAATTTCAGCGTGCAACAAGATTATACGGCAAACCAGGAAAAGCACCTGAGAGGAGCATCCCAGCGGGCCAGCCAAATACTCCGGAGGAAGTGCCTGTGGGGATTCAATCGCTTCACTATGGTGCGAGAGCTGTGGAAAACCGTCCACGTGCCTGCACTGACATTTGCCAATGCCGTTGTATGCCCCACAGCGCAAACCCGAGAATGGCTGGAACGCAGCCAGCGTGCTGTAGGGAGACTGTCTCCGGGCTGCCTTGGCAACGTGGCAAACGAGGCAATCCAGGGTGACCTCGGTTGGTCCCGTTTTGAAGCGCGCGAGGCACGCAGCAAGCTGGCGTACGAGGGCAGGTTGCGCCTGATGCAGCCACACCGCTGGGCACGGCGTATGTTCGATTAAATACACCGCAATGGCATCCGCACCAGGTGGACAAAAAGGCTGCAGCAGCTCTCCAAAAAATACGGCTTCTTCGCGAGCCCTGTGCAGGAGGAGACCGAACGAAAGTGGGCCAAAGCAGTCGAGACCCTGGTGCGACAGACGGAGACGGACACTTGGCGGCGAAACATGGAGGGGAAGTCCACACTGAAACTCTATAGGGAACACAAGCAAGAGATCCGTGTGGAATCCCTCTGCGACAACAGTGTAGCCAGCAGCCTCCTCTTCGAGGCACGGGCCGGAGCTCTCAGACCAGCGCTTTGATGACAACGTGGGAAGCGTCATGTGCAGACTGTGTAATGCGCACCAAGAAACAATTGAACATTTGGTCCTGCACTGCGCGAGCCTCAAACCAGCGCCTATAGATGGCACCACGCTACCGCTAGCGCTAGGGATCCTTGCATGCAAGCGCTGTTTTAGGGTGATGACAACTCCAAAATTTTGAACGCTATTCACCACCAAATTTGGTCAGTGGCCATTTTGAATCCTAGCTTCGCTAGAGGTCGTGGCGCATCCCTGCATTCTTTTTGTCACGCTCTGATGTACCCATTTTGGCACGCGATCTATTAAATTTCTTTAATTTAGTTTTGCACTAATGCGCACACGAAACCTGCATACATCCTTATTATACTAGTTGACTTTTCCTTTTATTTTAACATATCAAACTTTTTTTTCCATAGCATACAAAGCAACAAGTTATAAGGCACGGTGGCGTGCTCGTGGTAGTATTTTCTCACGCCAAGAATGTGAACTGCATTAAACATTGTCGTTGCCTTCCACTTGTACACACTATATAAAGGGTGTTTTTAGGGGCGAAGCTCCTTAGGGTGTGGGTCGTTCCCCCCTCTGTAGTAGTAGTAGTAGTAGTAGTAGTAGTAGTAGTAGTAGTAGTAGTAGTAGTAGTAGTAGTAGTAGTATGTAGCCACTTCTAGTTTATGAATTGCTCAATAGATGGCGTTGTGTGTCCGTACGTAAAAGAGACGCCGCATGTAGTTTTATGAAGTGAAGTCCGTAGCTCTGGTTGGCATGGAGAACGCTATGTATGTATACGCATATATACATATATATGTATATGTATAGTATAACCGGAAGCCGACTTCCACTTCCATTTCCACTTCCGGTTCCGGAAGCCAGCTTCCGGCTTCCGGAGAACGCTTCCGGCGTTTTTCTCTCTCGTCCGTAGCTAGGTGCGCTGCGGTGCACAAGGGCGTTCGTTCCCGACGCGCGTTCTCTTTCTCTCGTTCCCGACGCGCGCTCTCTTTTATTGCGATAGCAATTATATGGACACTCAAAAGCAGATTTCTGCCGTCGCCGTCGCCGTCGCCGTGAGGTTCCGTATGACGTCAATGGAGATGAAATCGTCGCCGATGATGATAAGTGGTTCTTGAGGGAAAGGGAAAGGTTGACGCTATCTTCTGCAGCCCTTGAGGGAGCACGGCTCAGCGCCAACGGGGAGGGGTAAGTGGGAGCGAAAGAAGGGATAGAGTGGAGTCGCCATGGCTGGGCGAAGCAAAACCGGCAGGCATAGGCGGCACGTATCAGGCCGAGATGGAAGGCCTTGGTGTGCTGCAGAGTCTGCAGGGGTGTTGTGCCAGGCCGGTCAGGCCCGGGGTGGGGTGGGAGGCCGTGAGGCCTTCCCGCTTGTAGAAATGTCCTTAGAGGCGTGCGGAGAGCCCTGACGAGTCAAGGAACTTCACGACGAACGCTGTATGTGCGAGTGAAAGGGCGCGAGGGGCGCGCGCTTTCATGGGGAGTGAACGCACGGCGGAGAACAAACGCGCGTTCTGCGCCGTGCTTTTGTGTGAGGGCTGCAGAAGTAAGCGTCTCTTTCCTCCTTTACAATCACCTTATATGTAGAGCAAACGCGCCTTCTTCCGACGCGCGAGAGGCCGTAGGGGAGGGGGGGAGAGGGGGAGGGAAGGGAGGCGACGTTTAGCTGCGGCACCAAGTGCCTATTTATATCAGAGGCTCCGGCAACAGTCACCAACGCCGCACGCATTTTGAGCGAACGCGGGCAAAACGCCGACGGCGTCGACAATAGCTCTGCGTGTTGCCGGTGCTGCTGCATGTCCAAGTTTATACAGCTGATAAAGCTAATATCATTACTCCGTATAGCTCTCTACCAATTTGCTATCGCAATTGATGCTTCGCCTTTCAGGCGAAACTGCGACAACTTTTCTTTCTTGACCGTAGCTAGGGGTGCTGCGGTGCACAAGGGCGTTCGTTCCCGACGCGCGCTCTCTTTATCTCTCGTCCATAGCTGTGGTTTACCCGAATGATCCCCCGGAGCTTCGCCCCACTCATCATCATTCACCCCGTGGATATGCTGTGATGTTTTTCGAAGTGTGCTGTAATAAAAACTGTGCTTACAAGCCTGTTTAACTAAAACGTAGACGTGCCATGCACTGCTCTCAGGCACACTATGGGTCTCTGGCTGCTGAGGCCAAAGTTTATTTTAGATGCGAAGCATCTTATGCTCGGGGCTATGTCACTCCCTCCCTCCCTCCGACGTGCGGCGTCCACTTCCGGTTCCGCTTCCGGTTCCACTTCCTGTTGCGGTTCCACTTCCGGAAGCCAGCTTCCGGCTTCCGGAGAACGCTTCCGGCGTTTTGCCCGAATGATCCCCAGGTGCTTCGCCCACTCATCATCATTCACTTCGTCCTCTCATTCTCCTCCCGCAACGCCGCGATGAGTGCCACGAACAGCGCCAGCGTCAACGCCAGTGTCAGCGCCGTGGGCAGCGCCGCGGAGAAGAGGGCTCGAGCCGCTGTCACGAAACGGCAGCGGCGACAGGCCGATCTGAAAACTAATGGGAACTTGAGTCGATCCCATGGCTGCTTCGCATACTACTCAGGGTTCCTCTACGGGAAGATGGGTGTAATTTTTTTTTTATTGAATCAGTTTCACGGCACCAACGGTTGCGGGAAGCGTGGTCTGTCGGCTGGTCTTTTCGCCATTTTGATTCCCACATGCTATATTTGGCGCAAAATTTTACCCGCCAATTTAGCTGGCGGCGGCAAGTACCCTTACAAAGGTTGTCACCACCCTAAAAGAGCGCTTGCATGTAGGTTCCCTAGCCACGTGTCTCTCGAGGTGATACGAGCAGGCGCGGCTATCTGCGCATGCCAGATGTTTCCTTCAAGCTCCTTATTCTTTCAAATTTAGTATGCGGCAGTTCAGTCCCAACGCGGCCTGGGCACAAAGAGAAGTTTATTGTCATCTCTACATTTTTACAATTCACTAGTGTAACACCATTCATTTTTCTTGATATACTGGTATCTGTTTACACACTATTACACACAATTATACACTAGGCATTTGTAACATAAAACTTCATCAGTTTCGAACAGTTATACAATGTTTAGGCTATTACATTGTACTTTCGTTCAGCCTTGCACAGTTATTCAATGTTTAGTTTGACTCACAATACATTTGAAAATGCACTTGCAAATGGATCAGCCTTGTACTTTTATACAATGTTTAGCTGCCCCTTATTTCTCACAAAATTGTTATTCTTTAAATGTTGTTGATGATTGATGGTTGGGGTGACATAATTCCAGTTTTTCTCTAAAGTTCAAAGACTTAAATGCGTGTTAATATGGAATAATTGGGATTTCAACTGTGTTTTCTTTTACTATGCAAAATATCGTATGCCATTTTTTAGGAAATTGTCTATTCCATTTTTTCCTAGCTCTTTATTTAATATGTTGCACATCATTATTCTGGTGTTTTTAATACCGGATACACCGCTTTTTGGGGCTTCTTTTTTAATTCAGCAAGCCCTTTTCTTTTCCACAAATTATACATTATTACTATGGTCAGTAATTTTTCAAAGAGGCTTTTCATCTTCTCTTCTTTGGCAAGATTTGTTCTGAACTTGGTACTGGCTATCTTCCAAACAACTTTTGCTGAAGGGCATTCTTTGAATGCATGTCCTTGCGATTCAGGTTCTTTGCAGTTAGGACATTCCTCTGATGGTGCGATTCCGAACCGTGCAAGTCTTATTTTTGTCGGGAGAACTCCCCACCGTCTTTTCCATTCAAAGTCTTTCACTTCCTTCGGTAATTGCGCTTGTTTCCAAAACTGGGATTCTAACAAGGCGGCATGTCTTTCATTGGAGCCACTGTTACACGTCTTATGGCTGTCTGTTGTCTAAAGCGAACATCGTCCTCGGACTAGTTTTCTGGATGATGTTTTTCACTGTAGCTTTGAGAATTCTTCGCCTGCTCGTGAATTAAGAGTATATCTGCAAGAGTTTGATGCACCGAGAGAGAGAGAGAGATACAACTTTAATGGTGCCAGGAGGGCGGACGCAGCCTCCCTCCGCCTAGCAGACGGCCGAGATCCCCTGGGTCTCAGCGGCTGCCTCGGCTACCGTCCAAATAAGTCTTTTATCTAACTATGCAGTAGCCCCTTGGCAGTAAGCAATGTACGATTGAAATAATGAATGTTTCTTTCGTGTGATGCCAGCGCCTCATTTTATACTTGACGCAGTGTGCAGTTCGACCTTCCGCGCCTGTACAACGCGGCGTGGTACAAACGCGTGACTGTCAAATTCTCCACCTGAGAGTCTCTTTCCACGTCAAGAATGTGTCACTATTACTCAGTCAGACTAGTGTCTTGCAGAAATGCGATGTAGTAAAGGGAATATCACATATTTCGAGGTCTTTTCGGTATTTATATATGATAATTTGATGGAGAAGAGTTATTTCTGACAAATATGGTATAGAATTCTTGAAATGGAACATTAGGAAAGTAATCTTTTTTTTTTCTATAGATAATCAAGGACAGCTTCGCATATATTTCCATATGGCTGTAGTCGAGCACCAACGATCTGATTGAGACTACAAAAGTGCTACACAAACTGTCCAGAATCACGAATGAAGCGGATTCACCAAAAGTTGTTCTGTGTAGCGGAATGTCGCCGCCAGTATGAAAAACAAGTTATCAATCTTTACAGCATGCTTCCCTCTCCTGTCGTCGCAAATGTACTTATCTCTGTGCGTTTCGCAACAACAACAAAAAAATTGTGTGGCTCTGCTCTCGCGAACAGCAGAGACCAGAGCTGGGGAAAGCCTAGTAAAGTAGTGGCAAACCACAATTAGTGTAACTTTTGCTGGGCTTCCTCACCTACGCGAACTTTCGGCTTCCCTCAATCTAAACTCGGGATGTTCTCTTCTGCGACGCTTGGTTTCAGCTTCCCTAGCTCTTGCTTCAGTCTTTCGGAAGCGACGAGTGTCCAGTTCTCTGGTCGAAACCTGCCGAGCCGCCGCCAGAGTACAGTGCATATATTCTGGGCACTGTAGCCAGAGCGGCATCGGCTGCAGTCACGGACACCGGACGAGTTCGGCGCGAACGCAGGGAAACGCGGTCGGCGTCGGCAACAGCTCTACGCGTCCCACTCCCACGCATTCGCTATGCTGTGCGATGCTATTTTTATACTCTGCTTTCACTCTCTCTCAGCTCTCTCTCTCCCCCTGCTCGGCAAAGCTGCGGACGACGGAATGATCATTATAGCGAAGTTGTTACAGCGCCGCTGTAAAAGAAGAGCTACAATCCCATTCTACAAAGCGACCTTATTCTTCCACCGACGTGCATTTCCCCTCGTTTAGATCGTGCACAAAAGATGGAAATCGTATCATGCCTATAAAGCGAACCTGCTCCCAATTCTTCATACCCCGGACCTCTCAGGACTGCAACTACGTTTCTGAATCAGTGACGTCAACTGCTGGTCGCTTCGAGTTTCGCATTGCTTCAGCTACTGTATTTCCGGGTGCCTAATAAAGGAGTCCGTATTCACACTTGCGTTAACTTGTGAGACATTTTGTTTCTCGTTGGTCGCCCCCTACATTTGTATTACTCTGCATAGTATTGTATTAACAGGAATCTATCAAAGCCTACATGTAGCCATGTGTTTCTACATGAGTACCACTCCCCCTATAATGCATCGGGCCCAGCGGCTAAAGTAAATAAATAGAAACATTCCAGCTTTCACCCGAACGTCGCGGCGTGGCTGCGCCGTAAGCAGCCGCTGCCGGAGTAGAATGCTCCAACCCCCCCCCCCCTTCCTCCCTCGCCTCCCCCCGCCCCCGTGCCTCTCGCACGACAGAAGGGCGCTTCCACCTCGCCATCCGCGTCCAACCATTATGATCAAAGGACTACGGCAGCAGCATGCACGGACCGATCAAACGTACTCTGGCACGGCCGCGCCTGATCGCTCTGCGCACTGTGTTTTCACCGCTGTGTGTTGAAGAGAGACGCGTGGGCCCATATCTTGAAAGCGATCGTCTTACGGGAAGGATGGACGGACGCACGGACAGTTTTCTCGTTGGGTAAGCATAACAATTCTTACGCATTTGAAAAAAAAAAAAAGTCGCAGTTTTGCCCGAAAGGCGAAGCATCAATTGCGATAGCACATTAGTAGAGAGCTATACGGAGTAAGGATAGTAGTTTCATCGGCTGTACAAACTCTCAAAATTTCGGAGTTGTCACCACCCTAAAACAGCGCTTGCATGTAGGCTCCCTAGCCAGCGTTCCATCTGGCAGTGGCGGCGGTGACGAAGTCAACCAAGTGGCCACAACCAAGAGTCGGCTTAGGGAGTGGTGGGTAGGGAGCCTACATGCAAGCGCCGTTTTAGGGAGGTGACAACTCCGAAACTTTGAGCGCTATATTTACCGCCAAATTTGGTGAGTAGCCATTTTGATTCCCAATTTCGCTAGAAGACGTAGCGCATTCCTGCTTTCTTTTTGTCACGCTCTGATGTACCCATTTTGGCACGCGATCTATTAAATTTCTTTAATTTAGTTTTGCACCAATGTGCGCACGAAACCTGCATACATCTTTAATATACTAGTTGCCTTTTCCTTTTATTTTAACGCATCAAACTTATTTTTTCCATAGCATACAAAGCAAGAAGTTATAAGGCACGGTGGCGTGCTCGTGGTAGTATTTTCTCACGCCAAGAATGTGAACTGCAATAAACATTTTCGTTGCCTTCCAGTTGTATACACACGAAAAAAAGGGTGTTTTTCGAAGTGTGCTGTAATAAATACTGTGCAGGCTATGAACTGTGCTTAAAAGCCTGTTTAACTAAAACGTAGATGTACCATGCACTGCTCTAAGGCACGCTACGGGTCTCTGGCGCTGAGGCCAAAGTTTATTTTAAAAATTGAATTAGTTTACAGGCACCAACGGTTGCAGGAAATGTGGTCTGTCGGCTGGTCTTTTCGCCATTTTGATTCCCACATGCTATATTTGGCGGAAAATTTTACCCGCCAATTTAGCTGGCGGCGGCAAGTACCCTTACAAAGGTTGTCACCACCCTAACACGGCGCTTGTATATGTAGGCTCCCAAGTGGTGGGCCATAGTGCGCGCACATTAACGGCCAAACTTGGCATGTGCTTGATAGTGTGTGTGAATGCATTTGTGACTCTGCCTATGTGTGCATATAGCGTATATTTGTTACCTACTAAGGCCAGGGCATCGCTACTTTTTCACGGCGATGCCCACCCGTTACGAAGGGTGAGGCCAATAAATCCAATCCAATCCAAGGTGATGCGTGGACGATACGGAACGCTATAAAAGCATAATTATTCACTGCATCATTAATTTAAAACTACCCCGCTCTAGCATGGTAGGTGATGGTGGTACCGAGCAAACGCCAAGTAGACGCCGAGCAGACCCTGCGGCACAGGTGAACATTTGTAAGGGGATTCGACAGTACTGCTTGTTAAGGAGGCTGCAAAGTAACTTCAGGGAAAGTAAAAGTACTGAAAGATTGGCGAGTTGGTAGCTATTCATCTTGAAACTGCAGCGCGCACACGAGACACGAGGACGAAAAGGCGAAGGTGACAGACAGGTGAATTCAAGGAAAGCATACAGGTAAAGCGAAGCGCTGCTGTCGCATGCATATAAACGCAGCTTACGGGCTTACGGTGACGGCGTCAAAACATTTGGTATTGTCCATCGTAGAACATGTGGGAAAGGCGGCATCGAGCGAACAAATTTGACGCACCGAAGTCGGCACTGGTCTGCGACAGTGTCGGCAGAATACTCAGGCAGCTCGAGGTGGAGAACACCGGTTGAACAGTAAATTAGGGCAGAATAGGTCTGTCAAGAAATCTGTTCCAAGAATCACTTCGTGAGGGCACTCGGCGAGTACAGTGAAGAGAACCGATGTTGGGCGACCGGCAATGGTAACGCGGGTGGTACAGATTACCATCACGACTGCGGGGCTGCCGTTGGCTATAGGACGGCAGGTGACTCGGCAAGTGTTAAAACCTTTCGGAGACAACTACGAAGATCTGAGCGCATTACGGACACTTGAGCTCCTGTATCAATAAGAGCCTTTAAGAGGCACACCATCAACAAAAACTTCATTAGGTTCGGTCTGGGAGCATGGGCCTACAGAGGTTTTGCAGTGCGGGTCGTCAATTCAGGCTCACCTCCGGGAGTTGCACTGCTTAGTTTCCCGTGAAGCGGCCAGAATAGAGCGGAGACGGGGACCGTCGAGATGGAGGTAAACGGGATTAGTGGCGTTACGGTGAGGGTATAGTGTTCCTCCGTGTGGTTAAGGCATGGCAGGGATCAGCGACAGGGGACAGCGGACGAGGTTCATGTTCGAAGCGGCGGTCAGCGTATGGTCGAGGTGGATAGAAGGAAACTTTTATTGAGCGATGGTAAGATTCGCGGTAAGTCTTCGAAGATCGGAGGCTCTTAGTCTTGTGGTGGGGGGCTCAGTTCAGGGCTCCACTCGCCATCGCCGCCCAGCGTGCCGTGCCAATCAGGCTAAGCTGATCGTCCAAGGCCTCGCTGGCCAGCAGTGACTCCCACCGCTCCACGCTCGGGTGTTGGATGGAGGGCAAGCTAGTAATTGCACGACCTGCCCATGTAATGTGTAATAGAGTGGCTTTCTCGGAACACCGCGGGAAGCGTGAACGGTATGCCGTGGGGTGGATTTTACTGAGGAGGTGGAGGTTGGGGTAGGTACCTGCCTGGATAAGTCTCCAGCTGGTAGCCTCCTCTTTGGTGAGTGAGCGATTGGGGGGGGGGGGGGAGTATTTTTTTCGGGTACCCTTATAATAATTTAGAATGGACGAATAGTCACACGGTACTGGGACGGGGGCCTCAGGGGCAGGGTGATCAGGTGCTCGGCTTGTGTACCCTCGAGCGACCCTGTCCGCCGCCTGGTTTCCCTCCATCCCCGCGCGGCCAAGTGTCCATATGATTTTTGGCCTGATAGGAGGTGTTCGAATATGCACCTGTTCACCAGCGTCATGTGGCCAGGTGTCCATATGATCTTCGGCCTGATAGGAGGTGTTCGAATATGCAGCTGTTCGCCAGCGTCATGTGGCCAGGTGTCCATATGATCTTCGGCCTGATAGGAGGTGTTCGAATATGCAGCTGTTCGCCAGCGTCATGTGGCCAGGTGTCCATATGATCTTCGGCCTGATAGGAGGTGTTCGAATATGCAGCTGTTCGCCAGCGTCATGTGGCCAGGTGTCCATATGATCTTCGGCCTGATAGGAGGTGTTCGAATATGCAGCTGTTCGCCAGCGTCATGTGGCCAGGTGTCCATATGATCTTCGGCCTGATAGGAGGTGTTCGAATATGCAGCTGTTCGCCAGCGTCATGTGGCCAGGTGTCCATATGATCTTCGGCCTGATAGGAGGTGTTCGAATATGCAGCTGTTCGCCAGCGTCATGTGGCCAGGTGTCCATATGATCTTCAGCCTGATAGGAGGTGTTCGAATATGCAGCTGTTCGCCAGCGTCATGTGGCCAGGTGTCCATATGATCTTCGGCCTGATAGGAGGTGTTCGATTACGCAGCTGTTCGCCAGCGTCATGTGGCCACGCCAGCGTCATGTGGCCAGGTGTCCATATGATCTTCGGCCTGATAGGAGGTGTTCGAATATGCAGCTGTTCACCAGCGTCATGTGGCCAGGTGTCCATATGATCTTCGGCCTGATAGGAGGTGTTCGAATATGCAGCTGTTCGCCAGCGTCATGTGGCCAGGTGTCCATATGATCTTCGGCCTGATAGGAGGTGTTCGAATATGCAGCTGTTCGCCAGCGTCATGTGCCCTGGCGAACAGCTGTACATTCGAACACCTCCGATCAGGCATAAGATCATATGAAGAGGACCAGCGGCTGCGACAGTGGCGGGAGATGTGGCCGACCCGAGAGCACACGAAACAAATAGGTCTGTCGTTCGGTGTTCGCCACTCAGATGGGTTCCGGTAACATTGAGTTGAATTTTGTCGGGGTGCAACAGTCGCAGCATTGACAGTAGTGGTAGGGATGGAACGCTGGCCAACGGCAGGCTGATTGTTCATATTTGCAATCTCTTGGCGGACCACGGCTTGAATGAGCGAGATGGTTAAGTTGTTGTGCGCCTGTGGGCTGTGAATGCTTGGAACCATGGCCTCCAGCTCACAATGAATAACCTGCGTCAAACTAGGTGATGGTGGTTGTTGACGTAGTGTTTGGTAGGTCGTCGCTGGAGGAGGTGGCGGCGGTAATGGGATGTCAATCGAAGCGCTGAGCAGTACGTTTGTTCTCAGCTTGCTCGAAGCGCCAACACTCCGTTATGATGGTCTCAACCATTGCACAGTTCTTGCAAAGAAGAAGGTTAAATGCTGCGTGCGCGATGCCCTTTAAAATGTGTCAGACTTTATTCACCTCTGACATGTCCTCATCCGCTTTTCGACAAAGAGCCAGAATGTGCTGAATGTAGGTGACGTACGATTCGGTGGACGTCTGGGCACGAGACGCGAGCTCTTTCTTGGCTTTTAACTGGCGTCCAACAGGTTTTGCAAAAAGGTCGCGTAGCTTCTCTTTTTCATTTGTCCAAAGTGGAAGGTTGGATTCCTGTGTTTCAAACCCTACCATTGCGGTTCCTCGCAAGAAAAACAATTGCTGCGGCTTAGCACAGCTAACCATGGATATGCAAAGCAAGAACTTGTTTTTCTCTTTTTTTTTTCGTTCAAAGCCTGCATGTGTCTACGGCTCGCTCTTCCTCGGTCTCCGACGCTAGCTTCGCGCGCTTGGCATTCCGGACCCTCTCCAGTGAAGCAGCTCGACGGCTGATATCAGCGTGGTGGTCAGACGCTGCTTGCCGACGGCGGCTCAGACAGGGAGGCGGCCCTGCTTGGCTGCCTGGACCTTCCGGCCCAACAGGCCATGGTCCCGCGTGTCAGGACAGCGGCCACGACCAATGGGGTCCTTGAATAGGAACTCCACCTAGTATTGTAAGGAAGCTGGCCCACTAAGGGCTGGTTTTCCGAACAACCTCTCTGTAAATAATACTTTAAAAAATGTTTACCACCACCACCACTAAAGCCTCCCGCGCCCGCGCAACGCTCAGATAGCGCCTCGATCTCGTTCGTTCCGAAGCTCACACTTCATTTCGCAAATTCATTTCAAGTGGATGTGTCTTTCAAACTCACCGGCTACAATTCGCAAATTGCTATATATGTCGCAAAGTAATTAATCAAGCAGTTCATTAGTAATTTTTTGTTAATTAGTTGAATATGTGTTTTGATTTCTCGTGCTACTAATGTCCGCCTCTTCGAATAACTCAGCTCAGCGATAAGAATTATGCTACCTGCCGCAGGCGATTTCTAAAAATTCCGGAAAACTTAAAAATGAACACCTTGTACATATACAAGTATACGCTAACACAGTCCAGAGCGATACCACAGATCGATGCCAGCATCACATCTTCCTCTTCTCCTCACAACAGCGGCACAAACTACTACTACGTAACAATATACTATGGAAGCTTATAAAGAGACACTACCGATGTGCGAATTAGATGCCAAAGTTTTAATCAACAATTGTTCATTTTTACAGTGTTCGTGCACGTTGGATGAACGAAGTAGCATAACCTATACTCCGGCGCAACCTACTTGCAGCACAGCAAAATATATATGTGGTGTTCTAAGGCACCACATAAATCGAGACAGAATGTATATAGTTTCGCGCTTTATTATCGGTCATGCGCCCTTTAGTTAACAATTCCGATAGACTGCCAATAAATTTGTCAAAGGTACTTTTTTTTTCCTAACGCTGCAGACCTAATTGGAAGGAAGTCAATATGGCAGGATGATCATTTCCAAGATTTCTAGTGAGCACTCGGGTTCATGACTTAAATCTATGTTTAGTGCGCTGTCAGTCACGTAGCATTAAAACTTCGCTTTTAAATTATTCTTTCACCATTGTTGGCCGAGAAGGGCGCGTCGAACATACCGCCAAGCATGCTGGCTTCATCCGTAAAGCGAGCAAACTTAAATGGAGTCACATCGAGTAAGTTCACGGTTCAATTGATCCACAACTAAATGTCCTCTGTTTTGCCCTTGCCACTGCGGGCCTACACTGTGCAGAACTGGTCAAACAAGTCGCGTACACAATTGCATACACCCACCATGACTGAAGGAGATACGTCGATGATGATCATCATCATCACCATCAGCCTATTTAAGGTCCATAGCAGGACGAAGGCCTCTCCCGCAGATCTCCAGTCACATGTGAGGCGCCAGCCGACCCCGATCTTATGTCCCCAAATTTCCTCATTTCGTCACACCACCTAGTTGTCAGCCGCTGTCGACTGTGCCCCCCTTCTCTTTACCCCGATTCATCATTATGTAGCTCTAATAGACTACAGCTTATTGTTGCATACATTACGTGTTTAATGTCAACTACGGAATATCAGCTACTATACCATTTGCTGTCTAATCCACCCCGCTGTCTTCCTGTCTTTTTAACATTTCGCCTAATAGTTGTTTCACGGCCCGTTGCTTCGCTAATCCTGAACCTTATTTGTCAACGTTCAAGTTTCTGTCCCATGTGTTATTACAATATCTCAGATACTGCATGTTATATATATTGCAGGCCGCGTCATCTGCTCTTCGCTCCCAGCTGCACAGGCGCAGATCAATACGTCGGTCGCGTCGCGGACTTACACTGTCCGCACACTGGCGCCTCTGATTGGCTGGCGTATCCCGCACCTGTAGCTGCGTTGCAAATTGAATGTTAGACAGAGTATAAAATAATTAGTTGCACTATCCTTTGCAGTTGTATTTCTTCATTCACGCTGCAACCGAAGCAGCTCAGCTCAAAGTGGGAGAGATGCGGCGCACTTAAAGCCTCCAAGCATCGCCACTAATTAGCGACGGACGCGCTTACTCGCCAAAAAATGCTTGATAATTATTACTGCCCATTAAGCGCTTGGCCGCGTCTCATTACGACGTAATGAATCTTTACAGCCGGGAGAATTCGTGCAACGTATTTATTACGTTACACGGAGGCTTCTTGCACTCGAGGTAGCGGGCTAATTAAATGTGAACGAACAAACTAAAAGCGTCGATCCGAATGCCAGTAGAGCAATTTTGATAGATTAGTAGAAATGTAAAAGAGTGGTTTATTGCCAATGGCATATTTTGAAAAGTGCGACCTGCAAAATGAAAAGCGAAGAGAGAATGCAAAGCGTTTCTTCATTTGTCTACAATTACCCAAGCCTGCGTTCTTTCATTTGCATTATCGACCCCCATAGGTTCGACTATTCTTATGCTACTTCTTACAACTTATGCTGTGCTCTTAAGCTCATATGTAAGCATAAAAAAAACTGCCCAAGAACTTTACCTTTGTATTCTACTTGAAGTTCAGAGCAATGATAAACTCGGGTTATGAGTCGGTGTTTGTGGATGCAAAGGGACGATTACACACCTTCTTTGTGAGTCTTCTCGCTTCAGAGCACGAAGCAAACTTCTTGAGTCGGGTCAGTTGTCTGTTCGGGCCATCGACATAGTCAGGTTATGACACGTAAAAGCCCAGAAGGAAGAAGTCAGTGGATGGCACACCGGGCAAGTGCTAGGTCTCAACCTCAAACGGCGTAGAAGAAAAAAGACATGCTACTCGAAATTCCACTTTCTAAACTCATAACACGAACTCGCGCACTGCAGCTGAAGCGCATTCTTCAGAAATGCAAACATTCGCGAGCGACCTATTTATCTAAGCATATATCCTGAGCGTTTCCATAAATTATACATTCATATTCGTACAAATTCTAATCTTAAATACGTCCGCCATGCCATCAAAAGAAATTTAACCATCTGGACAAGCACTTGTGAAATTTGTGAGCAAATCTTACATTAGTGCATTCTCATCTTTCAAGCAAGCTTTCGAATATTATCTAAAAACAAGCAGCTAAAAACGGTTCCTTTGTAGCGAGGCAAGAAAGGATGAAGGCTGCTGAGACGAACGTGTTTCGCTGTATAATTAGTACAGAAATGATTTTTTTCTCGCTAAAAACAAAATTATCTGGCTGCATCTTTAGTACTACTACACCAGAAATAACGAGTTGTAGATAATCATACAGAAGTTCTACTATACCAGAATGCTCCGCAGCTGATTTTCGTAACTGGTCTGAGCATTATTCGTCGCAAAGGCGCAATAACGCGGTCGCCATTTTTCAAAGTGTGCAAGGTTCATTTCGGTGACATTCCTTTTGGCACGAGGAAGGCCAGAATATTTGTGCGAGGTCGGCTATTCAAATAAATGGTAAGTCGTGTCTTGAAACCTATTAGACCTGTGGCCAATCCTTGCAGCTTCGGTACGTTGTGCATCATGTTTTTTTTCTAGAATTACATTACCCAGCCGTTAAAGCATCCTTTTCTTCGTTGTTAGTTGCCTGAAAACTAAAAAAACTGCAGAACTGTTGACTGCAAGGCTTGACAAATTGCCCCAATATGCGCGTGGAAATGAAACCATCTGGACCACGCGGAGGAGGCGATCTTGCGTTAAACGAATTCCGCTTCATCGCGCATATGCAACGCAGCCGTTGAAGGACGTCGCCGACAGTAGCTGCAACGCGGAAAAATAGACATTCTATAGCCCCAAGCGAGCGAGAGTGGGTGCTTTATGAACTCGCGGCGGTCTGACAAAAATAGAAAGCGCGGCAGGAACAGTATAGGACAAGGAGGAACTTCAAACAACTATAGTTGTGCCAGTGTCCATTCACGAGAGGACTTTCGAGATATTTCAGCAATGTCCACAGCTGCCTCATAATTGCTTCTCCTTCTACGTTCGATGTTTAGAGCCTTCCTTCACGATCGTCATTCGATTCCAACTCCGTTTGCACTGTTCAACTCGGTTTGCAGTCCATGGGCGTGTAGAGTGACTCCTCTTACAATGTGCTTTTATTGCCTCTATAGGGGAGTGATTGTGCCTAAAATATTAAGCAGCAGGGAAAGCGTCAAGCGTTTGCTTAAATATCGCACACATATGCTGCCTTTCCGATAGTTCCAGCGTTTCTCCTAGTGAGCTTCGCGACTTCAACTTTCCATATTATTTAGTATTGAAATAGAGACGTTTAATCGCTCACTCAATATACGTACTTTCCGCCCACCTAGAACATTAGTCCTTTTTAATGTACCATACGCGCTTGGCACATACATATGGTACGTAATTAAAGAAAGACATAAGCAACATATTATAGTGACATTTCACGTTACACAGCATAAAGGCCGACAGCGCAATGATGTCGCCGAACGTGGCAAATATGGCCGCCGAAAACGTCCGCACATATACCTCGTCGCTGAGAAGGGTGCCTGACACAAGATGGCGCCTGAAAGCAATGAGTTACTGATTCCACTAGCAGAGCAGCGGACGAAGTTCTAAGCCACCCCGAACACATGAATTATTTAGCAGGCGGCACTGTTATTTCGGACGTCAAGGGAAGGCACGCGTTGTCTTAAAACAAAAAAGAAAAACAAAAAGCTTGGTGTTTCCCGTGAGCATATCTTTTTATTCACTGCCGCGTGGTTCCTTTGAAGAGGTTCGAGTGGGTCTGCTGCATTGGATATGTTGGTGCTATTTCACTTCGTTCCGCACACGGAAATAGGTTACTGGAAGCTTGCGCTATGGCTGTAGCCAGGGAGCTTAACGCAGTGCGAGTAACCATGGAGCGGCAAGGGTGACGTCAATCCTAAAGTATACGTTGTAAATGCAGTAAAAGTGAGTCGAAAATTTAACGGAAACCACTACCAGTTAATGCTGGCATTCCACCTTAGCAATATAAAATAATCTCCGAAATAGCGGCAGTGACAGTTTTATTTTCTGTCGTTATTAGAAAAGCCTACCTTGTCCACTGTTTCTGAATCCGTGACTGTGGAGTTGCGTAAGGAATGGCTGCGGACAGGCCGCTCGTAATGACGTCAGCGTAGCCGACAACTTGTTTCATCTTCTATAGATTCACCTCGTCTCGAGCAGATCAGTGGGTTGCCTTTCGTTGCCAATCATAACCACTGGATGCCGCTCTGTCTAGTGAGTTATGTGAACGACGAAGGCATGGTGACACTTACGGTGTTGTAACGTAACACAAGTGCCACAGGAAGCATCGCGGCTGACGTCATCAAAACATAATGTGGTTGTGGAGGCACATTCCATGGAGCTACGATTGATCCATAGCCGTGGCTAATGTCATCGCCTTCCTACAGGAGCGCTTCCTTTGTTATGAAGCTCTGCTGTGCTAAATTACCAGTTTACAAACTCAGTAGTAGTTATGTTTTTGTGATGCTACTTTATCGGCATTTTCGTTGTAAAAAAGCAACAAAAACAAAAAACTCCTGCAAGAGACATGTTGGCAAATGTATACTGAAAATCTATTATCACACTTCTACTGAAACGTAAGAGCAGGCGTTTTTTGCCCTGTGAAAACATTATTATATGCGTAAAGGAAGTTTAGACGGTGTGATCATTTTTATGCTTTCCGGCAGATAGCGAGGCGGACATTACTTCCACGAGAAATCAAAACACATATTCAACTATATAACAAAGATGCACCGATTAACTTCTTAGGAACTTTACGACACATACTGAAATTTACGAATTTTAGCCGGTGAGCTTGCAAGGCGCATTCACTGGCAAGAAATTCCAGAATGATACCTGTTTGGAGATTCCAGCCATCAAACTCGCCGTAAAAATGCACTGTTGTTCCACTTTTTTTAAACAAAATGCTTTTTTATTCATTGAAGAACGAAAGTTACTGGAACGCGCATGTATATTGTCCCACACTTTGCGAAATAATATCTCGAAACTGGTGTCATCCTGGAGATTATTTTCAAGTAGATACGTACTGCAACTTCACCAGCTACAATTCGTAAATTATAATATGTACCATAAATTAACTAAGAAGTTATTTAGTGAACTTCTTTCAATAAATAAATATGTGTTTCGATTTCTAGTGCAAGTAATGTCCGCCTCATCGAAAAATCCAGCTCAATGGTAAGATTATGCTATCTACCACCAGCAATTTTCGAAAATTCCGGTAACCTAAAAATGATCGCCCCGTATATGCATAACAGTGAATGCCTTTTTCCCTTTTCTGACATTTTGTGTGTCTGCATTGTCTGTGAGACTTTAGTTGTGTTTCTCCGTGGTGACGCTTCGCGCTTTGCGTACTTATAGTAATGTCACTTTGTATTGCCTCTCGTTTACCTTTGTGATGTGTGAATTGCCGCACATTTTCATGTTTCTCATGTGAAAAGAAGCAGCCGCCACCTATCTCCTGACGCCAACATCTTATACGTGCAATTAAAAAAAAAGGCATAGGAACACACTCATTCGACCTTATTTTTGTATATATTGTCGTGACCATTTCTGCTTTGTCATGCTATAGAATGAGCGTTGTGGTGTTCCGAAATACTTTATGCATAAGTATTGTCGACGGCTTTAACCCACGAAGCCCACCGTATCATTTTTGATATGCTGGGTTTGATACCTAAATAATTAACGCGGGAAATTTAACACAAAGCTTGTAGTATAGGTTTACGATAGTATGGAGTGACGTTTTAGTCGTGGATAGTTTAGAAAAACAAGTTACAAATAATTCAGTGCTACAGTAATTCATTTTCACTCTAATATTTCTTTGTTTCTTAAAGCTAAACAAGTTCTTCGAATTTTCCTTGATGGGGAATGGTTTTTAGGCTTTCACTGGGTAAATCAGACCCAGTGCTCAACTGCCTAGCTTCCACCAGCACGGGGGGGCTTTACGGGCCACAACGGTATCATAAGAAAATATGAACGAAATCTCACTTGAATCACGCAGAGTTAAACGCGCAAGAATGCCACTGGCTCCTGCACAGTTCTGTCAAGACACAGCAAAGGACATAAACTTGAAAGTGTTTATTACGCTGAAGCATAAGCAAAATCATCGTGGTATGGTTCATAGGAAAAAAAATCGTGACTGCTTCAAAAGCGCGTCATTTCCTTGTCGAGCTTGCAGAGACAATCATGAAGATACCCTTATCATAATAAAAGCCTTGGCATAACCGCTATAGCTATACCGTTACCACAATTGACTCTGTAACCTGCCAAAGTTACACGTGCTATGTAAGTTGCGCCAGGTACGATCGCGCGCGCCTCTTGGCTAACAAGTGTAAATAAGTGCGGTTTCGGAGTCGGTAACGGAAGAGTAGGAAACAATATTCGAATTGGACATTCAACTGCTTCCTACTATGCTCCGGCTCCGACTGCAGCGCTGCGAAGCCCTGTCGGTATAGGCGCCATAGGAGGACTGGCCTAGCAGAATGTTCAGCTGCACCCAGTTCAACAGAGCAGCTACGTGACTGTAATTCTGTAGAATGTCGACCGCGCTCCCAGATCGAAGGTGAGGAGCGTGTCTAGGCGCCCTGGGCAGTGCTTCTAAATGAACGAGGCGAATGTATTCCGAGTACTCGATTTCCACCATCCGAACGTGAAGACAGCTCTTTAGAGGGCTTGAAAACGACCGGGCGAACGTGCTTTAAATCTGTGCATAGTAAAGCTGTGTGACATTGAAATGACGCAAACATATAGTGTTCCGCTTCCATTCCGACAAAAAGTAGGAAACTCAGCCCTCATTGCGAAATGACAAGTTTGAAACAGGGCAAAGACCTATGCGCCTCGCGGCTTATCGTTTCGTCAATCGCGCGCGCTGTTTTACGAGCTGCTGCTGCCGCCAGTGCTTTCCGCCGCGTGTGTGAACAGGCTTGAGACGCGAAGGCATCACAGTTCAAGAATCATTGCCGCAACAGTGTAGTTAAGGTCCAGAAACTGGATTCTCCGTGTCCGTCAGTCCATTCCGTTACGCCGACGACTACGACTGCCATTATAATCGTCGTTATTGTGTCGTCATCGTAAGGACGTATCTTCATCCGCAGCTTTACCCTCGGCATAAGGGGAACAAGGACAAAAATTTGATAAAATCTCTCAAATGCTTACACCTAACGTTCACCTTTCATATCTTCTGAAACAACCATCGTGATTTCTCAACTCCCTATACAAACGACAGAGAGTACTGTAGCAATAACTTTGAACACCCGGGGATGCGGAAGTTTCATTTCCCTGCAAACACGCACCGCATTCGATACTCGTGCCTGTTCCGTTCGAAGTCACTTCGGCAGAAAGGCTAGTATACGCGAAGTTCTTGAAAGACCGTATGGTTATGCTGACGCTTGCATGCGATAAACACTCCCGTCGCTATAAAACGCTCTCATAACAAAGCGTTACAGCGCCTGCGCCAGTTTGCTTCATCGTTTCTGTTTACTGTACTTTTTTTTTTAACATACCTCCCTTGAGACTTCCAAGGCTTATTATTTCTCTGCATCGACTTTCGGCGGCAAGATACGAGTTTGTTTCGCTTTCTTAAGTAGCAAGTTTCCCTTAGTCAGTACGTCAGCGCGAGCTGCCATAAAATGAGCACTCTCGGATAGGCACGTATGCAAGGCACGTATGCAGGCACGTATGCACTGACCGTGCAGACATGCAAGCATGCACCAATGCAAACAAAAATAAATTCAAGCAATATATGCTGTAAGCAAGTAAGGCAATTTCGGATTCTATATTTTTTTCTATTTATTGCGCGAGCCTGTTGCAATGTAACTTTAGTTGAATATTTGCTCTAGTTGGACTGCCTCGAAAGCGACGTGAATATAAACACAGCGCTTGCCTTTCGATAACGAATATAGACACTCTATGATGAACTCTAGCTTCCACCTACATAGGCTTTTTTTTTTTCTTATAGAGCTTCCCTTCTGACCGTAGAAAGTTATATGCATTCCCCGCAGACAAAAATGGAGGGTAAGTGTTGTTTTTTTTTCTTCCACTGTTGCTCATAGACTAAAAAAATTTTTCCAGAGGATTCCCAAACAATCATTGGCACAAAGTGTAGCGCTGTATACCCACACGCTGTTTAGAAATAGAGACAGGGAGAAGCAGAGAAAGGCAGAGAGGCATCTGTATTCCACTCGAAACAAATGTGTTGTCGCGAGTGCTGCGCACAAGGAGAGGCAGCTACAGGTTATACCATGACGCGAGTCCGGTTTGCTACCCTGTACTGGAGAAAGGGGATAAAGGTGTGAAAAGAAAGAAAGAATGGAAGACAGAGAGACCACTAGTAGCGCGCACACTTGAAGGTGCACACTAAGACTACAAATAGTCGCAGATATATTCTGTAGACATCAGAACATCCAGAAACATGCTAATTTTATATAGGCCGTCCACATAACTTATTTAGGTTATCAGGACCTCCACTGCCTCACCGCTCCTGATCCTGCACTTTCCTGCTCCTCCGTTTAACTGCAAAATGTACTTAAACGCTCCAACATACACTCACCTGTCTCATGTAATTTCTGATATAATAACAGAGACAAAATTGAAAGTTAATGCGACATTTAACATGAGTGACGTAACAGCGATGCAAGGGTGTATGGCTTGTCACGCCTAGGGTCGTTTTCTGCTGGTACTGTGATTTCAAGTTAATGTTACTTTCAAGAAGAATGGAGATAATACTTTATAAACAAGAACGCGGCAGTTCCACGGCATTCAACGGCAAGCAGAGTGGCTCAGACAAGGAAAGTAGCTTGGAATTTCCGCTACAAGGCACTTCTGATTTCCCGATGGTAAACCTCCCATGCTTTCCTCTCTCTCTCTCTGTCTTTCTTACCTATTTGTTGCTTTCTAAGAGGAGGAGGCATTCATCGATCACTATAGACGCTTCAGGCACCCACAGTCACTTCATACGAGTGGCGTTCCGAAGCCAGCATCTGAATGAGACGTCCTTCTCTGAATGCGCGTCAAAGAAGACATGCTAGAACAACGCGTGCTCAAAGTGCATTACCCGAACACTAAGTGGCAGCCCCCCGAGCCACTTTCGAGAACTATAGTCAAGAGTATAAGTAATCTAATAAACATGCTTCGATCACTCCTCCTAGATGTCTCTACCCACTTAGAGAAGCTCCCTGTGGCATCGGCGAACTAGCCGGTCTTGTTCAACACAGCGGCACTTATATATGGACTCCGAGTTTAGTTTCGATGAGGTAAAATTTTCTGGTTGTTATCCCCATGCATAAATCGAAGATTGGTAGAACTGACTTTTCCTTGCTCCCGTGGTGTTTCTCGCAGGTAAATGAAAGACAAAAGTGCCGTTTGCAGCTTTATAGTCCAAAGCCGCTACGTGGTCATCAACTGTGTCTGAGAGTTAGATAACTTTGACGAAACTTTCAACACCAAGAAGCCGAAGAATAGAGGGCAGCTTATTCTCACCTAATCTGCATGGCTATGCCCATGAACGACGATTGCATGGGACAGAATTCTAACTTCTTTCTAATCATACATATTCGCTGGCTTACGGGTGATATATGTTCGATAACACACTACTACAATATATCCATTACAAGCGTCGGCGCCCTTTCATATATTACTCTGATATGCCGAATGGCAACCTGGTCAACATTTCTTAGCCAGGCGCGCGGCGAGTCACGTGGTCAGGCGGCAACCCAGCTGCGGAGAGCGCATGCGCCAAGCCGGCGTAGCTCGGCGCGGCGAGCCACGTCATGCGTTGCCAAGGCTACGGCGCAGCTGCGGTCAAATGAAGGGCAAATTGCTGGCGACGGCGAAACTCGGCTCGACGTCCTTAGTAAATCTTTCGCTTTAAAACTCAATGCTCGAATGACCCATTCAGCAAAATGCAGCTCCACTAACGTGAAACCTGGGAAGGTGCGGAGGGTGCAGTGATGCACTGCTAATGGGATCATAATGCCTTAAGCAATGGCTCATAACCCCGTAAACATGGCCTCCCCATTACGACGACAGAAGTGAAATTCTACGCTGGAATGGTGAGCGGCAACGCAGCCAGCTGTTGAAGACGACGATGACGATGAACGCGGGAGCAGTGGCACGAGCGCGTGCCGAGCGCGAGCACGAGCCGCTTGCTTACCGTGACTACGACGGCGATTACGACAGGAGACGCCGACAGCCCGAGCGCATAATGTGCTTCGCACCTAAAGCTTCTTCCAACGCAGGAGAAACACACTGCACACTTAACAAAGAGCGGTTGGCTGACGGAGTCCCTCAACAGCCACGTTTTTCAGTGAAAGAAGAGTTACCTTCTCACCCGAGACATGCACCCGTCTTGCTATTTTGAGTACATCACCAAATCATGAGCGCCGACGAAGAAGTTACTCGGACTTGGTTAACTCTCTGGCAAAACTCTTTTCGCCGTTTCGACTCACTACTGTTTCCCGAAGCGATAAGGAAATGCACTGCTTCCCCGTATTGCAGGAGATTGTAAAATTTGAATAAACAACTAGTTACGAACGCCTTCAGGAGTGATAGAAATTAATATTACAAGCATGAAAAATCTAAAAGAATTAGAAAGTAGCTTCTGGTTAGCGTTGCGCGCCTTAACTAATAGGGTTTCCCGTTGTCGCAAACAATGTGCCTGTTTAAACAATAACTGTAAGTGGTTCCGAGTTCCCCTCAATACGTTTGCTCATAAACTTCGGCACGGCAGCGAAATGACGAGCAGCTCTTGTTTGCGGAAAGAATGTTTCACGTGTCGAGGCAATTTTCGAGGCATCAAAGGGCAGAGACATAGAATGATAATTCCTGTGCGTTCTGGGTTATGCGTAGCTTTCGCGAGTTATTTGAATGTTTTATCCTTGGTTATTATATTTCTATACACCCTTTCGAAGACAGAGAGATACCTTGTACAAATGTGTATATCAGGAGTACAATACAATTTTCCAAACAAGGCGTACGTGCAGTCATAAGTTGACTAGCCCAAGAAATCTTAATAAATACACCAGTTATACTTCAGCATTCAACAAAGTTCTTAAACCCTCTAATGTTGTGACTTGAAAATAGATTTTTTTAAACGTGGAGCGGAAATTTCTGCCCACAATTCTCTCCTTCTAAAGTATTCTACCACGTACCCGCCGCGGCTAGCTTAGCTGCTATGGCGTTGCGCTGTTCGACATCACAGGTTCGATACCGGCCGCGGCGGTCTTATTTCGATGGGGGCGAAGTGCAAGAACGCTCGTGTATATAGATGATGGAGCACGCAGAAGAACCCACGTGGTCTAAAATTAATCTGGAGTCCCCCACAACGGCGTGCCTCATAATCACATCGCTGTTTTGTCGCGTAAAACTCCCAATTTTCATTAAACCTAAAAATTAAATAACACATCCTGAATGTCAAGTATCCAAATTGCCCACAGAAACGCGCTTTTGAGCGTCTTGCGCAGGCTGCGCGTCATCCTTCCCCGGCTTCTAACATTACTCTACATTTATATTTTTACCCCTATATTCCCTTCCTCTATCTTTTATGGTAGCAAAGCACGTGGCTTATCTGATTAACCTCCCTACTTTGTCTTTTCCTCCTTTTTCCCCGTTCTCAACCATGCATTAAAACGCTTTTTACTTGACAGAACTGCTTATCTTATCCCACGGAAGTGAGAGTTCTACCTATTCTGTCGACGTCAACTTCATTATTCAGTAAACTTGAAATAACATGCACCCTGTGCACCATTTACAAGCAGCATAAAAGCGCTCTCAGTGAACAGCAGTGATAACAGCAAACTATACTAACTCTAAAGTATTAAACCATGCTCAAGAGCTTACAGCAAAAGTGGTCTATACTGCTTTCCGAGAATTTGTCTCTTCATCGTTTTCTTGTTACTTCAAGGAACCAACTGTGTATTCGCGCCATCGGTGAAATACAAAGTTAAAACGAAGTCCCTAAAGAATTGAAGTCAGGGCATGTTGGTATTTTATTTGAGCCTTCTAGCGCACAACATACACAGGGACAGTCTGTCTGGACGTTGCTGTCTGCGTCTGTCATACTGTCCCCCGTGCCTTTTTGTGCGCTAAAAAGGCTAAGAGGTCCCGAAGCCTTAGTCGCGAATTTACTGGCGCGGCAGTTAGTGTAAAGCAGCCAGGGAGGAAACAGGGGCGGAGGTCTTCGGAACACGACGGTGGAAGGCAGCCTAATCCGGTCAAATTTATGGCTGCACATTAACTAAAGCCTTTTTTACAGCTTCCGTGTCTTACCAAGAGAACCTCGTATGTCAGATCACCGGAGGTAGAGGGAGGGAGGAGGAAGGGAGGGGGGGGGGGGGTATGAAAATAGAACAAAATTTCGAAGCGTGTGCCCTGGAGATCATACTGCGCTGTTTTCAATTTATATAAATACTGTACCCATGAATCGATCGCAGAAGACGTGTTAGGAGATAGTCGCGTATTCGTGACTATCGCAGGGGATGCTTCTTTCGGCAACTGCGATGTTACTTGTTTCTGAATGTCTCTATGCCTCACAGAAGTCGCATACAGTATACGGAAAGCCGCCTCTGATTTAGCACTGTGGGCGCTAGCGCGCATATGCATGCATGTGTCCGTGCAAGTGCCCTTCTGCGTGCTTCTGTGCCTGCGTCTGCGTGCGCAACATGTAATAGCCCAATAGAAAGCTTGACCGCTACGCCGTCTTGTCCCTGTAGAGAAATGCGCCGTGGTTACTTAGTGGCTATGGCGTTGGGCTGCTCAGCACGAGGTGGCGGGATCGAATCCCGGCCACGGCAACCGCATTTCGATGGGTGCGAAATGCGAGAACACCCGTGTGCTTAGATTTAAAAGGGTGCACGTTAACGAACCCCGGGTGGTCGAAATTATTCCGCAGTCCCCCACTACGGCGTGCCTCATAATCAGATCGTGGTTTTGGCACGTAAAACCCATAGTTTTTTTTTAACACGAAAGTGTTTTATGCCGGGGTCCACCAAGACTTCACTGACGTATTTCCGTCACGGAAATACGTCAGCTTACAATGTACACGAACATAATACAAAGAAAGAAACCAGAAGAAAAAGTTCCACAAACATGGAAAATTTGGAAATCGAACCCACGACCTCTCGGTCCGCGACGATAGATCGCCGAGCGTTTAACCCATTGCGCCACAAACGCATTTGCAGAGAGCTACACAGACGCGCCTTATATATCTAACACTCCTCCGTGTACCCGCGCTCTTGCTCGGGGCGGTGCCGCCGCCTACGAGCAGAAAAGAGAAGTACTGCATTATGACACTAACGCGCACCGACAGTGAACGCTTCGGTGGTCTCAGCACTACGACGCCTCGATGCCAGCATTCGAAGGGACGCTAGCATCAAGAAGCACTACCAACGCCACCTAGGTGGCGTTCACCGTACTCAGCACAGCGGAGCGTGGCCTCCGCAATTAGCTCTGAAAATGTTTCTTAAGTTCATCGCGGAGGCTGCAATTACGACGCGCTGTACGCGCTGATTTGACTCGGTGACGATTCAGTTACGTGCTTTGTCTTGCGCGTTGTATTAGTGTGTCAGTTACGTGCTTCGTCTTTCGCGTTGTGCTAGCGTGTGCAGCGTAGTGCAGCTTCCATATGCACGACGGTTGCTCATGGTCATCGACGTTGGTAGTCGTGATGGAGGAGACGTGCCACCAGGCGTCAGCGTGGGTGCATCAACGCCTAAGGGCGCTTTAGCCACAAAACACCAATAGACATTATATATCAATGTGCAATAAACATTACACTACTTCTGTGAAGACACGTTTCACTTTCGTGTTCTATACCGATTCCTATATAAGAGGGATCAACCACATTTTTTTTCCCTGTAGAGAATTTCGACCGTAGACTATGTAGTAGTAAATGGCAGAAACGGGACAATGTCTCGGCAGCAGCCTACCTATATTTCGCGATGTTCAATGGCTCCCGCGTGAGGATGGAGACACCACGCGTAGAAAACCAAAGACAGATCAAGTATAACGACTCAACTTTCTTTCCTTAGTATTCGGACAAGATAGAGCGCCTGCTTCGTAGTTTTTTCATTCTTTTTTTGTTTCTTCCATCTTCGCGCACGACGAGTCTCCTCGCTCAATGCACTCCATAAGCCAATTTCGTTCACTTCTTTCTCCACACTCGACTGCTTCTATTGCTGACTTCACTTCTTGCCTCTTGTTCGGCTTGTATATTTCATCACATTTTTAGTTGCACACACACACACACCCCATTAAGGCATTGGCCCAAAATGTGCGTATGCCCAGTTTCACACACCAAGTGTATGATGATGAATAAACATTTATTAGGCCCAAAATATATTGGTGGTGCCCACAGGTACCAGACGGGGTGGTTCCCTAGTTACGGGACCCATATGTTCCCAGCAGCTCCTGGCCCCTGTCCGTCAGTGCGAGCTGAATCGGTAGGGCGGGGCTGGATAACAAGGTCTCCCATCGCTCAAGGGGTTGGGGATTGGGGGTGTTGGCGGGAAGGGTAGGAGGGGAGGTCTTGAGTTCTGTGCACTCGGCCAAGATATGCGGCAGGGTGCCCTTTTCCCTTTTGCAAAAAGGACAGAGCGTATCATGTTCCGCGGGGTACATGCGGTTCATCAGTACGGGATGCGCAAGCGATCCCGCCTGCGCTCGACGCAGGATGGTCTGTTGTTGCCTGGTGAGTTTGGGGTGCGGTTCTGGCAGTTTGCACCTTTCCTCTCGGTACATCCGGGTAATGTCCCGAAAGCTGGTAACCGGGTGCGGTAGCTCTTCCGGCTCGTGCTCTGCCCGGATTGACATTTCTCGGGCATGGTAGTCAGCGATGGTGTTGCCTGCTACCTGCGAGTGAGCCGGGACCCACACGAGCTCTATGTGTACCAGGTTGTCTATTCAGGCACATAACCAGTGGCACAAACCCGATTTCACACACCCCGTGCCCAAAGTACTATTATCGGCAAGAGAGCAGCCAGCCGCAGCAGCAGCGGTGAAGTCGAAGGAAGAGGCTAAGAAAGCTTAGCTTTAAAAGGAAAGCGAGAACTTTAGCTCACCAAAATGCTAAGAAAAAAATTTACAAAATACTTCGCATGCGTGACCTTTTTCATGTCCACTTTCTTTCGTATGCGGAGGATCATTGATCCCCCCTCTTAAGGCCAGGCAAAGGACCTTCAAAAGGCTGGGAAGAAATGGCAAAGAAACCGAGAAGAAATGGTTCGCACGAAGTGGGTAACGTACGGAAGACACGCTCATCTTCAATCAATTCAAAAGAAATCTCCGTATCTCTGGCATAGAGCTGGTGTTAATGTTCATTTCCATCGTCGCACAAAGCAACATCTGCGGCAGGCGGAGTTGGTGGACAGCATGAACCACGGTGGGCGTTGCTGAATGGAAAGCAGTGCGACGGTCGCCGTACACTCGCATCATTTCCCCCATTATTCGCATAAATCTCAACACATTCCTGGTCTGCCATGCTCGGTTTATTTTTGTTATGCTCCGTTTTCCCACCAACCTTCTCGTTCATTGCCGCATTTCGTCGAATTAGGATCTTGCCGCGAATAGCCCGCGCGAGTGAAATTCATATCCACGAACTCAAGCAGCACACGTTGTTAAAACACGCGCACGAACTAAGAACCAAAAACTCTGCGAGCGACGTTGGTCGCAAGGAAAGTAAGCGCACTTCTAGAATATTTGGTTTCTGAACCTTTAGGGAGATTTCCGTGGCGTGTCAGCGACGTCTATGTACATATTCTGGCATTTATAGGCAATTCCCGGCTCCTTACCCGAAGCTCGGCAGACCCCAGGCCTTGGTGTTGAGAATGCTGCAGACGGGCTCATTTCCGTCTCGATCCAGGCTGAGCCACTACGCTCCGGGTCTGGATCCCCGCTGCCCCGACTGCGGCGAGGAAAGGTCCACCTTTAATCACATGCTGTGGCAATGTTCAGCATTGCACCACTCGCCTTTCAACAGGCAAGAAGACTGGGAGGAAGCCGTCAAGAGCGACGACCTTCAAGTTCAGCTTCGGGCTGTCCAAAGGGCCTGCGAAAGGGCTGAAGATCACGGTCTTCCGCCCCCGGTGCAGGTGCGGCCCGCGACTACGACAAAGTAGTCCCTTAGGACAAAATAAAGTTTCTTGTCCGTCCGTCCGTCTGTCTGTATTGTCCGTCTCTTTCGCGAATTCGTAGAAAGCCAGGTGACGTCCCCGGGTCCCCTCCCACCTTCTTAGTAACCGCCATTCATTCATTCATTCATTCATTCATTCATTCATTCATTCATTCATTCGTTCATTCATTCATTCATTCGTTCATTCGTTCGTTCATTCGTTCATTCGTCAGTATTATCACATGGTACGTGTGGTGTACCTGGGTATACATTCGGCTTGAGAGCGCCTGCTTCGGGGCATGGTTTCCTAAGCGATTGAAAACTAATTAGAGCTAAATTTATGCAATAATAATCACGAAATAAATTATCGTCCTCTTGCATGAGGTTAGGTTTCAGAGAAGAAATCCCCAGACTAGAGTAGGCCATTATAAGTGCAACAAAATTAAACTAAAGCAAATGAAGTCCTGAGAAAGAGAGAAAGAAGTTGCAAATAAGAAAAATGCACTATTTCTGCTTCGCTGCAACTCACATGAAATCCAGTGCAAGTCATGCATTTACTATCCAGCCAAGGAAGATAGAACTTTGCTGACGGGCAACACTGGGGTCGAAACCCAGGCGTAGATAGAAATCGATCGAGCTCGTTCACAACTCAGCCTTTAACCAAGCGTTAACGACTAAGCCACTAACCGCGTTAACCACTAAGAAATCAGTGTAGAAAGTACGCGCTGCAAACTCGAAAGGTGGATCGTGTGCACATGCATTTCAGAGACAACACGAGCAGTAAAATTACGCAGACATGGCCGGCGCTGTAGAAAACTTATTCAACTGACCATTGCTTCTATAGTTAATTTTTTTAAAAAAACGTAAGAAATCAGAAGACTGTGAGAAACAAAAGAAAAAGAAAAAAAACTATTTAAATGTTCCTAACATATGCGGTTAATTGATCAACCTAATTGAACATGTCTTATGTCTCTGTCCCCAGTTCGACGTCGAGCGTGAAGCTCTCCGGACAGCATTGAACCGGCTGGATTCTCGACCATTTTCGAAAATGAAGATCCTTGGACCATGGCCGTATGCGTCGATGGCACAGAAAGCCACGAAAGCCTTGTTGCACTACCTCAAGTCGACAGGTCTTGGCGACCGTCTGTAGACTTCGTGCGAAGCTTCAGATGTGTGCGCAACTGTGCTATCTCTATTTCCTTTCTCTCTCTTTTCATCCCTATACCCCCTTTCCCCAGTGCAGGGTAGCAAACCGGACGTGCGTCTTGTTAACCTCCCTGCCTTTCCTCTCTTCTATCCCGCTCTCTCTCTCTCTCTCTCTAATGTCTCGTAAACGGTAGTTAACTCCCGACATTGTTGTTCGTGTTACATTGTTCACGCAAATACATCGAGTCTCGACAATTATTATTATATTATTATTTGATTTGAAAACATATACACAGGAAAGAGAAAGCGAGAAGCAAAGGCTGGCAACTGCCACCAAAAGGGGCACAACGCCTGCCTACTCTTCGGAAAGGACGAGAGAAACACAGAAGGAAAGATAGGAAGGAGGGGAGGAAGAAGGAAAGGAAGAGCGAGATGACAAATCTCAACGAATAAAGTAAAACATACAGTAGGGCCCGTCCCTGCAGGTCAAGCTACTAAAGAATGTAAAATAAAAGAAATAGTTGCTGGGTTACAAACGTGCCCATAAGTTCGTTGTTTCTACAAAAGTAAGGAGAGCACGATGAGCTTGATCACGTCGAGACGCACAACCACTGGGGTATAAACATTCGTCCAGAGTCGTACACCGCAGGCCAAGGAGATGGTAGTCCCTCACTAGTGATTTGCGTTGCGCACTGAAAGCGGGACATTCCAATATCAGGTGCTGAAGTGTCTCGCAGCCACCGCAAGACGTACACGATGGACTAGTCACCCGTCCTTGTCTGTGTAAACGTTCGTGCACATTAACACAGCCAACCCTTAGCTTGAGTAGTTGCGCTCTAGCGCGACGAGGCAAGCCTCGACCGCGAACACGCGGCGGGAACGTTCCATTTGCGACGCGTTGGTCTGGATGCTGCTTGAGTAGGTGGCGACGAATCAGCAGGCGAGCGTCATCAAGCTTGCACAAAATTTCAGGGCAAGCGCAGTCGTTATGAGTGCAAGTTGAAGCCAGTCGATCAGCCTCTTCATTCCGGACAAATGAGGAAAGCGGCAGCAATGAAGAGTACGCAGGTACCAAGGGTTTCACGAAAACCGCAAACGAATGCAGCGGCTGTGACTAGAGACCAAGATGAGCCGAAAACGTTGAGCATTAAAGCCGGGGCAGACCGCTGGCGACACAGCAGGAGGCGGTATTAGGGAGAGCTGCAGCTGTCACATGAGCATCGATTGCGTCTCTAGAGAGAAGCTTTTCTTACTCCTTAATTGAAGCGGACGCGGAAAGGAATCCCGCTTCGCCAAACAAATAGGGACAGAGTGCACTGGCTCAAGCTGTTGTGACAACTCCAGAAGGAAGCGACGCAAGCAAGGAAACTTAACTAGTGAAACACCAAGGGAATCTCTGAACCGAAGGCAGTGTACCATTTGCAACGATAACGTTTCGAATGAACACGGTAGTAGGTGGCGTCTCTTGGGAAAGGAAACAGGTTGCGCGCTCAGAACTGCAAACGTGTCGTATATAAAGAAACGTGTTCATTCTCAGCGAATCAATCTTTATATGACAGCGTCTGACGCCTTCAGCTCGCGCCTGTATAGGGTTCGTTCAGCCATTTGCCGGCAATCTTATCTTCTTTCTGGGGTTTTACGTGCCAAAACCAGTTCCGATTATGAGGCACGCCGTAGTGGAGGGCTCCGGATTAATTTTGACCACCTGGGGTTCTTTAACGTGCACTGCAACGCAAGCACACGGGCGTTTTTGCATTTCGCGCCCATCGAAATGCGGCCGCCGTGGCCGCGACCTCGTTCTCAGCGTCGGCAATCTTTTATATCGTCGCAATAATTGTACGACGAGAAGGAGGAGTGTTGTACAGGCGGACCTATTTAGCCTCTCAAGATACTAGCAGCATAGCTATAGACTCCACCCCACTTGACAGGTGGCGCTCGAAATGATGGGACATCGGCCTGCTTTAAACGCTCTATAAGGAGTGAATCTATTTTCTTCATTATTGCGATACCAATTATATGGACAATCCAGGAGCAATCCAGGATGGTAGAGAGAGGGGAAGCCGCATACTCCGCCGCGCGATCTCGCCCGGCGGCTGTCTCTTGAAAGCCGTCAGCCGGCAGGGGCAGACTCCTCCTTCCCTGCACTGTGCTTTCGCGGCTTAGTTCACGCTGATGCGAGCGGCGGGGCGGTCATTTCGCTCGCTGCTGCTCCCGCGCTTACTCACTCCAGCATTTTGACAGCGAGTTTGCGTGGTCATCGAGTGGGACGTGTTCATGTTTGCTTGTGGGCGCGTGACACCATGCTTGTTAATTTAGTTAGTATGCCTATGTTTACAAGTTTATACGGACGATAAAACTACTGTCCTAACTTCGCATAGCTGTCCACTAGTTTGCTATTGCAATCGATGCTTCGCCTTGCAGGCGAAGCTGCAAATTTTTTTTTTTTAAGGAACTCCGAGCATGATAGCTCACTCCTTCGCTAAGAATTTCTGATATAGGTTCATTTTTAGAGAGCGACTAAAAAATCTTGGCAAGAAATCAGTGCCCGTAATCACAAAATGTATATTTAAAAATTAAATTATGGAGTTTTACGTGCCAAAACAACGATCTGATTATGAGGCACGCCGTAGTGGGGGACTCCGGAAAGTTGGATCACCTGGGGTTCTTTAACGTGCACCTAAATCTAAGTACACGGGTGTTTTCGCATTTCGCCCCCATCGAAATGAGGCCGCCGTGGCCGGGATTCGATCCCGCGCGACCTCGTGCTCAGCGGCCCAACACCATAGCCACTGAGCAACCACGGCGGGTCACAAAATGTATCTTATGTAATTATCTACGATTAGCCACTGCCGCCACAGCCGTCTCACTATCACGCCGATCGTTATCATAAGTGTCAGGCGTCCGAGCGCCTGCCAATCGAGCAAACGTTCTCTTACTACCTCTACTTTCCTGTCACTCTACCTCCCCCTCCCCGCTCTCCCCAGCGTAGGGTAGCAAACCGGATCTTCCCCTCTGGTTAACCTCCCTGCTTTTCCCCTTTCTTCTCTCTCTCGCGTAAGATAAGTTTTCTGAACATCGTATTCAGGCCACGAAACTTTCAAAATAAAACTTTTTTTTCTATAAAGTTCAGGCAAACAGATTCACCTATTTTTTGTTACGTTCAACGACAAATCTTTCGTGGCTTCGGACGTGCTTTTTAGCACGTCCGCACCTGAACGCTTTTCTAGACTCATGAAAACAAACACCACGAGTGTCTCCGAAAACTACCTCTTACTTGATATTTGCTTTAGGGTAAGAAAAAAAAGTTATAAAAGGCTGCGCTCTTCTTTCGTCTTCTGGGTAACTGTTCTTATTTTGCCCTTATTTTACACGGGGCATAGAGAGAGAACACGTCAATAAGATTCTATGGAATATCGAGCGTTCTGGGGGCTTGCAAAAAGAGGGCTCATAATGGACCAGCCGAAGGCATTATTTTCTCATTGATCTTTCAGCGGCTCAAGTTGGACACACAGATCGCGCGCCAGGAAATATAGGTGGCATATACATCGCTCTCCAACGGTCATGCCGTTTTGTTCTTGGCGCCAGCCGTCAATATCCCAATGACAGGTTTCACATCGATCCTGTCTCTTCGCCAAGCCGGAATGCGTTGCCGTCAGTGAATTGTGACTGCTTTCCCGCTCCTGCCTCGCACCCAAAACACACATGCTTTGGCTCCGAGTGCTGATTCCTTGAATCGGACAGCATCTGTCACTTATGTTTCGATGCTAAAAAAGAAGTGAAAAAAAATCCCTTTGTTCCGAAATGGTTCTGAGTGCGACGTGTTCAAGGCAGCCCGCTAAGCGAAACGGTGCCATGCAACCAGTGAAACGGTTTCAAGGAAACATTGTTCGGTTGAATCTCGGCCGCGGCGGCCGCATTTCGATTGGAGCGGGATGCAAGAACACTCGTGCACTTGATTTAGGCGCACATTAAAAGAATCCCAAGGGGTCAAAATATTCTGGACTCAGCCAGTACAGTGTGCATCATCAGCATCAGCATCACCATCATCATATCTTAGTCTCGCTCGTAAAACCTCTGAATCAATCTATTTATTTACACATTAATTTATTTGCCGGTGTGGGCTCCTTAGTTTGTTATATTTTTAAGCGAAGCTTTATAGGCTCACAACTTTCGGTGGTCATGGTGGTGATGCGTCTGCGCCCATCGGTGGTGGTGGTGGTGGTGGTGGTGTCACGCTTAAAGGTGGGCCGATCCTGGTGATAGTGCAGAAAGGGTCCAAGCTCAATGGCACATACCCCTGAGGGCTCGGGGACCTGTAACGCACCCTTGAACCACCCCTGTCACACGTGGGACACCACAGAGACAAAATCACCAGCCTTTCCCTGTCGAGAAAATGGGGTAAGCGAAGCTTGTCGTCCGATTCTATAGCATGAGAACATACACAGTTAGCATTCACTAACTGTGTTATCGTTCCTTTGTCCCAAGGGCACGTGTGAGACCCCACAGCGAAGAGCCGCCGACACCGAGTTGCGGGAGCGCGATGTTGAGGCCGAACATCAGCATCTTCTTGCCCTCCGGGAACCCGACAACGGTGACGCACGCCTTGGCAACGCCAGCGCCAACTTCCCCGGTGCGACGGCCAAATTTCAACGCGATTTTCTCAACTGGAACTTCGGAGCTAGCTGCAGTGCATGCGACCGGTTGTGGTGACTCGAGGACAACGTCGTGCCCAATTTCTATACATGGGCACTATGGGGAGCTTTGCCTCTAGAGTAGGTTATATTAACTCTATGAAGGGAGTAGCCCTTGCCTCATGTGGTCAGCAGAGTGCGCGGACTTGTCGAGCGCCTGTCGGCACGCTCTGCAAGACCATCTCGCGAGGCTTCGCAGCGGGGCACGGGAATGGACGAACTCGATCGTTCGAACCCGCCACCGTTCGCGTGACTGTAGCGCGAACCATTAGGCGTTGGCGTCCAGCATGGGGCGAACATATTCGCTCAATATCCTGTCGCGGTGAGTTGGACTTCCTCGATTCGTCCGCGCCCATCGGCATGATCTACTGGTAGTAATTCGCCTAGCCGGAATTGATGTATGAAAGGTGCTATAAATGCCCTTGCATTTGTATTCACTAACTGTGTTGTCGTTCCTTTGTCCCAAGGGCACGTGTGAGACCCCACAGAATGCATTCTTATAATTTCGTTATAATTCCTTATGGAAATATTACAAAGCTTCACGGAATCCACATAGATTCCGTAAGAATTGTACGGAAACATACAGAATTATTCGAATGGTATACGGAACGTTTCTATAGGGATGTACGGAATATTTAGTAACAACAACGATAACTAAAGAAGAAGAAACCTTCGCCGCTGGAGAAGCACATCCACAGAATATTTCGGGAGATGGTGGGAGGAGCTGAGTGCGCTCACTATAGCGTTGAGTTACATGCACATATAAACGCCACTTGCTGGTGTCACTTCCTCTCAAATGACAAATAATCCATGGCGTGTTTCTAAACGAAAGATTAAAAAGAACGCATTTACGTCCAGTACTCGTGATACTCTGCCTTGGGATGGCGAAAACCCGTGAATGAAAATTAAGAAATACGATAAAATATCAGTAGCTGACTGTTGGATTGTTACGTCTTGTTTCAAGTTATGTGCGGTAAGATACTAAACAATTATGTTATTTATTTTGCACGAAAGAAAACGCGAACGAAACAGCGGGACTACTTCCTGCAGGAGTGCTTTGGTTCCGTAGCTTTCGCTTCACAGCCAAGAAAAGTTTCCTACCCAGTTCCACTGGGTATATGCCCACACACACACACACACAGTAAACTTACCCTGCAGAACTTTGATGATTCAAAACTACCATTCTCTAACAAACCAAGAATGCTTCGTATTACGTAGATGCCAACAGGGGTTAAATCTGTATAATCTTGGTGTTGAACGAGAGCTTAGCGATAATTAGGTAAGAAGATACACGCTTAAGAATCAATGTCGTTGCCGCTCGAACTTTACAGTTCGCTCTAGCATTGAAGAAAAGGTTGAGCGAAAGTAACAGTAATACTTCGAGCCGGCTAGGGGGTTGCCCATTATGGCCTGCAGACAGTGTTGGGTATTAAGAATCGGTTCTAATGCGGCAGGAAAATCCAAAAATGAAATCTTCCTTATCTCAGCAAGGAAGTCTTCATCGCGGTGAGGACGTCCTATGTCACTCTGAAAGCTTTCTTAATGAGGGGCCCTCGGTGAAGGCTTTCTTGGTGTTTCGTCAGCGTCAAAAATACCATCAAACGGATACAGAAGTTACCAATCACCGCACGTGCATGACTGCAATGTCAAGATAGGCCATTTCACTTGCACTGAGAGCTACAGTCGGGGTGCAACTTCGGTCCTTGTCGTTCTTCCTTGACCGCTCGTCTCCTAAGCGCTCTGGTCCCAATCACTTCCTTCATAGACGTCGCCACCTGCAATATTTTTCCTCGAGCGGTATGATAAAAAAAGATGTACGTCTTAAAATTCGTCCCTCATTTTTGTCGCTCCCATCTCGACTTCAATACACTCGCTTTCATCTCCGGCACCTTCGTCGTCGCGACTTTCTTGCGATTAGATTTCCTGCAACGCGCGGGGAACGCGACGACCTCTGGAGCAGCGACGTCGACGTGGCTGCAATATTTTATAGTGATCCGAATGACTCGGCGAATCTTTGAAACGGTGTGCCCACCACAGTGTGTGTTCCGTTTCTCCTCCCTGTGGCCTCTCGCATAAAATATGCACGTGCTCTACAGTCGGAGGGTATCCTTTGCCGCCGTCTTCCTCCACCTGTATTGTGATGCAATAAGGTTTCCGTCTCGGGTTCTTGATCTGTCGTTGCGAATTCGTAGCAGTTCTCTTCCCGTTCATGAAAGATTAATCAAAGCTTGCTTATTCTGATGCGGATGGAAACGCCTACAAGGCCACAAAGAAAGCGAAAATATCTAAGGAGTATATTAGGGCAACTGTCACATTTCTCGCTGTTCTCTCTCTTTCTTTTTTCTTTTTTTTTTTTGTGGGTGAAAAAACAACTGGCCGCATCTGGGGCACGTATCCACGTCTTACACACACACACACACAATATATATATATATATATATATATATATATATCCTTGATCTAAATTAATTGATGAGACGACCATTAATTCTACGAGAAATAAAAATACTTATTTGCACATTTCATATAATTAGCTAATTATGTTTTCATTAATTAGATCTACGGCACATACTTCAATATACGAATTGTAGCCAGTGAGTATACAAGGCATATCGATGTGTACAGAACGAATTCTGAGGATGGCACCGGTTTCGAGATATGCGCTGTCAAAATTGCGGTGAAAACTCCTTGTTCAACTTATCTTCTGTATTTTTTTAAATGCTTTTTTTATGGACTGAAGTACCAAAGTAACTGGAACACCATTGCAATTCGTCGGACACCTTGAAAACTAATACCTCGGAACTGGCTTAGTCCGCAGAATTCGTTGTGCCACTATAGCGGTTCACCGTCACGACAACGTGACAATATATTGTATTTGCCCGCTTGAGACGCGCTAACAGATGTAGCTTACAGAACTGCGGTATCCGTGCTTTACTCGGAGTTAAAAATTTGTAAATTTCGCGCTGCAGACTTTTTTTTAACATACAAACCTCCGAAGCTAAATCAAATTTAGGCTGCCTTCAGTCGGTATAATCCAGTTTTCCCTGTTACATTAAAAAACAATTCATTCAACTGGGTTCAGAGCTTGCGCTCAGCCACCTCCACAAGTGGAACTCAGCATTTTACACGCATTTCGGTAGGAAAACTGCAGTTGGCCTTGAGCTAAAGCCTCCTCTAGGTCACTGGATCAAATCCGGGCCTCATTTCGATGCGGGCGAGATGCAATAACGCCCGTGTTCCGTGCATTGGGTACTCTTTAAAGAACCTCAGGTGGTCAAAATTAACCCGGAGTCCCCCACTATATACGGCGTGCCTCATAATCAGATCGTGGTTTTTGCACGCAAAGCTCCAGTATATAATTAATTAATTAAAACTCTCCTCTTACGTCCGCACGCGTGGTATTCGGTGTTTGATCTTGGGACATGGTAATGCTCCATGGGCCGACCCACGAGTGCGAAAAGGCATGACCTGAAGCTTCTAATTTCAGAATTGTGAGCACCCCAATCACAACGATCTTTCTTATTTCTTTCTTTTTCTTTTTTAACAACATATTCAGGAACTTTCTTATCCACTTCGTATCTCGTCAACCTTCTCTGCGCTCTCTTCAGCGTTTATGTCATACTTAACGACTAGCGACGAAATACAAGCTTTCTTCTGCCTTTTTGAAGTGAACTCTTCGTCACAAAATGCCAGGGAACTTATACCTTCGTAGAGAACAACGTTAATTCTGTAATGTAAACTTGCAAAGAAAACATAGGTGACTTTTTTTTTTTCCTCAAGCGTTGAAATCGTGTCTATAGCACGCCTTCACCGTGTTACACCACAATATGATGACCTTGGCCGTCCTTGCGCGATTTTCTTCTTTTTTTTTTTGCGCTACCACTAGAATTGAAGGGCGTAGCTACTAAATTGTACCGAAAGTGCGGTTCTAGGTCACGCTTGCATTTTTTTAATCATATTTCGACCATAAGGAGCATGTTATCGGGGGCCCACAGCAGGGAGTTTTGGGAGCCCCAACCAGCAATGTCGCATAGTGCCCAGCACCCGAACGTTAAATGCAAACACTAGCACACGTGAAGCAACTTTGAAAAACTCAAGAGCGTTCCAGTGGCTACACTATCACACGCCTCATGATTCCAAAAAGTTTCTCTCTCTCTCTATCTCTCTCTCTCTCTCCAGTCGGTTGTTTTCATTCTGCCTTAAAAAGCATCTCCGCGTTACTACTGCCCAATGTTGACCATTAAAAAAGGAAACAAGAAAGGCAAAAAATTATAAAACGCATAAAAGAAAAAAATTTGAGCGCATTTTTGTTACCCTACTTGCGGTAAATACGGCCTTGGCCTTATCTGTATATGTTAGCTTCTGCCGCTGGCTAATACAAAAAAACTGTGAGGATCACCAAGATCGCAAAACAAAAAAATCTTAGACAACCTTTTCTTCGCTTTGTTACCTTCATATTTATAATACGTGAATGGTTAGAAACATGCAGTCCAGCGATAACACGGATGGGTCCTATTTTGAACCTGTGCCGAGATTAAGGGCACTGTTCTGGCGAGATAACAGATCTCGAAGGCCATGATGAGGAATAAAAAACGAAAGCGCTCGACTGACCCTCCTGTATTTTCTTTTCTTTTTTTTTTCAGTTTTTGTTATGACACCGATGCGAATTCTGGCCCAAACATACGTGCAGCCTCTGTTTTCTTTAGCACTTAAATAAAGAGCAAGAAAGTAAAAAACAGATTTAAAGAAACTAAAAAAACACGCGGAATGACGAAAGCCGCCGTAGGACCAACAAATTATCAAAGCCCAGTACAAAAAAAGTGCTGGGGCGCATGTCGCTGGTGTCAGTTTGTAACATGACATATTGTAGTGAGCGAATAGCTCACGAGTTTTCTCCCAATCATATATGAAGGATTCTGTTTTTTTTTAATTATAACAATGAGAAGCGGGTTTCGACATGACTGCCTTTCCGAGCAATAAGAGCTCGGAAGCGCTGGCACCCAGAGGAACACTCAAACTTTTTTTTCTCCCATTCCGAGGGCCTCTGTTGCTTCCGTTCTAAGTCTCCGAACTGTTATTCGCCCAATAAGAAAGCTCGGTTAAAAGCAATCTTCGACGACGCGACTTCAATGCGCCCATGTACTTCCGCGTAATTTCCATAACAAAGGAAACAACTTAGTTCGCCGTCGGAGGCGTTTAGGGACAAAGACGAGCACACAAGCTCCACTGCATGCTTCCGTTAGATGTGCCAGTTTGCCCGGTGACTACCGCATGCGTCAGTCTTTTCAAAAGTAGATTCCATACAGCTGCAAATGTGTGCAATGGAGGGAGAAGGGTTGGGCGTTGGCTTAATTGGGAGAGTGAACAACTGAATGACTACTAGCTTGCTCGTCGATTTCACTTAAATCTACCGTTTTTAAACGAAGTTGGAGCAACGCATTCGGCAATATTCTGTTTTTAACCCTTACCTCCAAATTCCTTTTTTTTTCCTGCTTTTTCCAACCTCTGTCGAAGACAGAGACACCACATCGGCGCTGCCTCCCACGTGCTCCTTTGTGCCAGTGTGCGGCTGTTCCAGTGCGCACAATTTTCTTTTGATTTTCTTTCACCGTTTCTTCCTAAATGCGAAGCGCTCAACAATGGCCTAACAAGAAAAATCACTAAAGACAACGTTTCGACTAAGATTAGGCCACGGTGTAATATATCTTACACCGTGGATTAGGCTAAATTCGCGAGTTTTACACGCCGTAACCACAACCCGATTATGAGGGACGCCGTATAGCGGGGAACTTCGGATTAAGTTCTGACCACCTGGGGTTCTTTAACGTAGTATATTACCGTGAACCATGCCTTCTGATTTCTTTTCTTGTGTGCTTTGTTGCCAGCGGCTGGCCGCGCCCGGTTGTCGTATCTATGTTCGAAGCGAAGTACGTGTCTCCCTCTCTTTTGTAGGCTGCGCAGGCTATCTGATTTGATAGCAAGAATTTCATTTGATAACCATGTCCCTTATTCACTGCATCACTTCCTGGCGCAAAGTCATTCCATTTTCTTTATTTTTTGTTTGATAGAAATTGTTCCCCCGCAATTTTCTAGACATGTGGAAGCTTCCATGAAAGCTTCGCTACCAGTTTGCATATATACCTTGCGCACACATTGTTCGTCCTTGTCAGCTTTAGCCTTCCATTAAACACACATCGAACGTGCATTCCCATTGCACAAACAACGAACGCGCGACGAAAGGCTACGACTATGTGTACTTACGTACAAGCAGTGATAGGGTGGCAGTCAGGATTCAGTGTAGAATTTAGTGGCTTCGTCGATAACTCTGCAACTTTTGTCGAGGGATATCGACGCAGCCACAGCTGGTAAAGTCGTACCCCCGCCAATCGACCAGCGAGACGACTGATCGCACAAGTTAAGTCGACGGCGTCGTAAAGTCTTTTTACGACGTTCGTTCAGCAAGCCGAAACAGAAAACCGATGTCGCGGTCTGAGGGGAGATGCAAGAAGGCACGCATTTTATGTCGAATTCAGCGATGCGAAAGTCCGCGCTTCTGTACCTCTGTACCTTTCAGCTGGATCCGGGTAAGAACAAGGCTCCCAAGGCGCTAGTAAAGCGAGACATACTGGGAAAATTGAAGTGGCCAGCGGCCAATACAATAGTCATTTGGTCTTGCTTGACATTATACAGCAGCGCTAACACAGACGAGGACGAAGAAATAATGTTTACAACACGAGCGCTGACTCTCAACTAAATGTTTATCCCGGAAAGGGAAGAGAACAAACTATGCCCAAGAGAACAAACTAAGCCCAAGTTTCCCTACTATTGCAGCATTTGCTGTTTAGCTTCAAGAAAGTCCTGCGGGTGTAAAAATGCTGGTTAACCTTGATTTATGTTTCCAAGCGGCACCAACTGACGCCACAGGGGTGTTCAGCTTGAATCGATTCTCGCTTTTTGAAACATATGGGGCTGCTGGCCTATTTAAAGCAGTAGGGTTATAGGGCTGAACTTAAAGATTACGGACTTCACGGTCGGCATCGATGTTAACCATCTGGTTCAGGACCATAACGACCGGTTCAAGAAACAAGAACACTGTACCAGAAATTACAAGAAACAAACTAACCGCGGCGGCGGCCGCTGGGCTGAAATACGCCATTCGCACACAAATAATCAGGCCCACCAATGGCTGTTCAAAAATACACTAACACCGTCTCTTTCTCCGTGGCCATGTGAAGGAGATAACGAATCTATAGGCCAGGTAAACACAACTTTTGGGGGGAATCTCCATAACAAGCTAACTATCGCAGCAGTAGCTACGTTGCCGGAAGTGCTATATGAATCGTGACAGAAGACTGGGCTGAATATGGCAAATGTCTGGACCTATGCTAAAGAGAGAAGCGACAAAAACCTGTTTTGTTATATAGAACAAACCGTGCATGGGACAAGTGTGCACCACCACAATTAGAGCAAATAACGAACCTTCGTCAAAGTCAGCAGCTATATATAGTCACCGCCCGTACGCTGCACCAGGAGCGTTGTCGGTGCCGATGTAGGTCTAATTGCCCGTAGCGGTGGAAGCCTTAATTAAAATACAGCAAGACACTCACCGATGGTTGGAACGGGACAGAACGGCTCGCAAGGCGAGGCGAGCTTCGACGCGGAGCACAGTTCTCGGTGCTGTCGAGCCTTTCACGCCGACCGTGTCTGGCGCCGTCACCGAAAAGTTTCCGATGGCGAAGAACTGTGCAGAACTGGCCACGCACGCTTCCAAAGTGCCGCCACGGCCACGTTGCGTCGTGTAGAGGCTGTTCGGACTCGCGCAGCAACTCGTTAACGACTGTCGTCATACGTCACAGGGGCCGAACGGGGACGATGCGTACGCAATTGCCAGTCATCGTGGTTTAGGGGCGGCTTCGCGCGGTTCCGTGGTGAACATTGGAAACGCTCGCGCCGAAGTGATGCTTTGCTAGACTGGTGCGGTAGAAATCCATTCGGATAGACATATTGGGCCGCTATTTTGTAGCGATGCCTTTCCCATGCTAATACCCTTTCGCGCTTTTAGCGCTTGGTCAGTGGTCAGAGCGACGGTCCGCTCACGTTATCAACGGGATCAGCAGGCCGAGAGCGGTGGATGATAAGAATTCCATAGAGTAAAGCATAACGTATCGCTACAAAATACGGGCCTTGGACAGCGTCTTCACCGCGCGGAAAGTTGTACGGCGTAGTGTAACCTAGCCACCGAGCGAAGCCCCCTGCCACGGCGTATGGACGCCGATATGGCTTTTGAAGCGATAGCTTCTTTTGCCTACTTTCCTCCAACATTTGCTCTGCCTGGCTGGGTTTTTTTTTTTTTTGCATCCATGCGACGATGACGCCCCATATGTGGCGTCACAACACTTTTGATGTTTGCCTCTTCCGGCTTCTTTGCGCCTACTGTCACTCTGGCCTCGTGTGAAACATCTTCAATAAACAAAGAACGCGCCCGGGTATGGGGTTTTAACCAGGATTTCCGAGCAAAGCAGGCAGACGCTTTACATAGAGCCTGCTTGTAAGTGCAGTTTTCGTGGGTATATACAGACGCAGAAGCGTGACACGTCAACTCCGCTGAAACTTCTCGGCTATTCGCCTCACCTCGTTTAGAATAATAGCAAACTGGGCAACACGATTAAGCGCTTAGTCATGTCGTTCTGCATCTTACTGTTGTCCTGTGTATTTCAAGCACTTCGTTTAGCACTAGTGCAATAAAGCTACTGCGATGCTCAATTAGATATTGTATGATCTTTTGCGCGTTGTAATGCTACTTTTTTATATGTTTTATACTTCTCGACTCCTCGGTGATATATACGCGTCCGTTACGCTGCGAAAGAGTTCTGATGAAAGACCTGCGTAAACAGCAAGATCAACTATACCGTACGGGAGAAATTTGGGCAAGAGTGCGTAAATATGTAATGTCTACTGCGGAAGTATCTCGCACCGCTCCACGACATACTTTTGCCGGAGCCGAATTTAGCTAATCTAGTAAGAAGAATAGCCAATAAGTCACGTGTATTTTAGACAAGAGTGTCTACTGAAGCATTAATGGTTGTTTGTTGCCGGCGCCATTGCACCAGCACATGTGTATGACAAGGTCGTTGCAATTATAGTTTTGTGTGCTCTAGTTGACGCCAGCGTCACTAGACGGTGTCACCAGCGGAGCTGTGTGCTTCTCTCTTTCCAGTGTTTTGGTATTCCGCAAGCTTTAATACGTTTACGGATGGGCGTAAACTAGCTACAACTTCCCTTGAAAGACCATGTAGCATATCTCAAAATTTGTAGAAGCAAGACAGAAGCATCACATGTAGACAGAGCCTGGGTGGAAGAGCTTCAAATGCTTGTGTTTTTGCCATCTTAAGAAAAGTGTCATCACGTGGATTTTGTTGTAGCTTCCACCAACAAGAATGTGGCCACTGGCACACTAAGGATCAAACAGCAGTCAGAATGGCTCAGACCACTGAGTGACCACCTAAAGCGAATTCAGCGAAGTAAAGAAATTAGAGCTCAGGCTGACCCGCAGACTGCCGAGTGACATGGCCTGTAGATCTTGTTCTTGCATGCGCATATAGGCTTCGGCGGCCCCCCGGCGCCACGGAATACTTTTATCCTTCTGTGACAGGTATTCGCAGAGCATAAATAATGTTAAAAAAAACAAAAAGAAAAGTGCATATCCCATCGAGGAATTTGGCACGTCCGCGGGGTTTCTTCGAAAACGCCACTCCCTCTGCAATCCTCAACCTAACCAAAGAAGAAGTGGTAACAAGATCTTGTCTTCCGTTCGACATGTGTAAGCCGGGGAATCCTGAAGCCACATCCCGCTATATACCATGCACGAAGAAATAAGCAACATGAAGACTTCGTTGTAGACTATGAAAAAAGAAAGAGTCTGCAGGTTTTAGTTTTCGCCGGCGATGCTTTCCACATTGAATCACAAGGTTTTTCGCTTAGATATCTGAAGAGAGCGCTCTCCGACGCTGTTGTTTAATTTTTTTTTTATTAATGTGTTCTTTTCGCTAGGGTATTTCTGGGTATTATGTTACGGCTGAAGTGTCCGACAACAGATCCCCAAACGGTGCGTACGGTTTGGCGGAAAAGCTGCGTCCTCCACGTCACCATAACAGCCTCAGATTCTTTGAGATGACCTCGACCTATTTTTGTCTTTGAATATGCGTTGTATAGTTTGGGAACGTGAGCAGGATCTAAATACACTTTTTCTCCAGCTTTTTCAGAGAGTACGGAGAAGAGGCACACCACGACAAGAGCCAGCAAAAGACGACCGTCTTGATCAGCGCCGACTGGTTCTTTTTATTTAACTTTCAATATAAAGTTATTCTTAGTTTCTGTAGTCATTTATGTATGTACATGTCACTCTTGTAGGTCATATTTGCTCCGAGATGTGCATTCACGGAATTTTTCTTTTTTTAGCAATGAGTTACGCTAGCTTCTGTCTCCTTCTCTGAAGCATCTTGTGCGTCATCTGTCTCGACACGCAAAAAATAAATCAGGACAGAAAGTACAAAAGAAAACGCAAAAGTGCACCTTAGTGTCGGACGCCACGTCCTTTATTTGCCGAATGCATCCTAGATGGTTAGATAAGATTTGATTTCATTAAACTTCTATCTCTCTCTCTCTTGATTAATGAAACCGAACGCCTTTATTTTGACGATAAAGTATGGTTAATAGGAAAAAACAGTTGCACTGAAAGCCTTGTCAAGACGGGTTTATTAAAGTATTCTACCCGGTAATTTTTTTTTTTTTTACAATATACCATTTTTAGACATTCCCTGCGGCAGATAACATAAGTCTACTCATTCAGCTGGATTTCTCATAGAAGTGGACAGTAATTTTACGAAAAAGTTTAATGCGTAATCGACTACTAAAAGAATCACTAATTAACTCTTCAATTAATTACTTTGCGGAACAAACTGAAATTTAGGAATTGTAGCCGGCGAGTTCGGAAGGCGTATCCACTTGGAACGAAATTTCAGGATGTCCCCGATTTCGAGATATTCATTTCCAAAGTGTGCGATGAAAAACATGGCGTTCCAGTTACTTCTGTGCTTCAATGCATGAAACGGTTAAGAAAGTGCAACAGTAGTGCATTTTTATCGCAAGTTTTATGGCGCTAATCTCGAAAATCGTGCGATCCTTCGGAGTTGTTCCAATTAGTTATGTCGTGCAAGCTCAGCAGGTACAATTCGTATAAATTGCAATATGCGCCGTGAAGTAATTAATTTTAAAAATAATTATTGAATTTTAGATAATTAGTCAATTAAACCTTTCGATTGCTCGTGCGAGTAATTCAGTTCAAGGACTACAATTATGCTATCTGTCGCAGGCGAGTTTTAAAAAAAAGGTCTGTATTGCCTAAAAAAAATAAGCTTCATAGCTTGTAAGGTCTTATTAACCCCTTTTTCTCTCTCTCGCTCTTTTTTTTTCTATCTCTATCTACCAGAACAAAACATGTCCTGTGCTGCCTACCAGTTAAACTACAATAGTTTGCAGACCCTTGGGCGGTGTGAGTGAACGTCAAAATATATCACATTTCTTCGGCAATTTCTTTCGCTAAGAGTGCTTTGAGATATTACCTGAATGTCTCATAATCCTGGGCATGAAGAAAAGAACATGTAATGACAATGCCCGTACATTCCTTCTACCCTTGACTATAGTAGCACGTCATAAGGCGGTGTTGACCTAAGACATTGCATAAAAAGAAAAGAAACATTTATTAAGCGAGGAAACCATGAGAAACCAGGAATAGTGAGACATAAATAGTGTGACTGTTTTCATATGGGCGCTAGCAACACTGAAAACAAAGAACCAAGACTGAAAGAGAGGGAGACTAACATACAATGTGTCCGCTTTTCGCTTTCTTTCTTTCTTTCTTTCTTTCTTTCTTTCTTTCTTTCTTTCTTTCTTTCTTATTATTTTTTTCCGAAGTGATTGGCAAGTTTTCTTAATAGTACCTACGACTCACTTATATCTATCTTAGGCAAAATGAAATTTCGATACGATTACCATTCAGGAAAGAATTGGGGTCGGGATTTGACCCATGTTTTTACGCGGCCCTTCTAATCGAGCGAGTATAAGAGACGATAATTGGTCAGGAAATAAAGAGTGCTTTACACAAGTTGGTTACTACAGTGAATTGAAGTACAAATTAATTTATTTATTTATTTATTTATTTATTTATTTATTTATTTATTTATTTATTTATTTTGAATGCAGGTTGAGAGCCGCATGAGGCCATCTTGTTGTTCACTGCAATGGTTGCGGCTACGTGACGGCGCTTGCGGAAAAACAAACAAGAAAAAAAGAAAGCCATTGTGTGACGTCGCGACCAACCAACGCGCGAAATTATGGCGGCTGAATAAATTGTAAAGCCCAGACCACACGTACGCTTGCGGACGCGCGTAAGCTCGCGTCTACGCGCCTTGCGGTTGCCGCGCCTAGCGAGGAATGGCGTTTTGCATCCACAAATACGCGCGACAGCGCGCGCTCACTGGCATCACTTGTTTACACCTTGGCAGACGCCACTTCGTATTTCGTTGTTGGCAGTGCTTCAAAATGCTTCGATATTTATAAACGTAATTTTTATCTTTTTGGAGCTGTTAGATCAGCCCAAAAAGTGAAGAAGAAGCACTTTCTTGCATGGTATAATTCTGCTTAACTGAGAGTTGAATGTACCGCGCCGTCGCTGCGTAGCCAGGCGCGCCGACGCGAGGCAGCCCAGGTAGAGTGTACTAGAATACTTGGGTAGTGCAAAGAGCGGCGGGCAGCGCGTGAGGCACTTGATGTTAACGCTACCAGGTGGCGCCAGCGGCTCCTAACCGAGCACCAGCAAGCGCTCGAAAGCAGTCAGGCAGCCGCAAGCACGGAAGTTTTCTTCTATTATTACTGCAGTTATGCATAGTACTCGCGCTGCAAATGTCATTGATAGCTTATGAGCGAATTAATCAAAGCAATATGACTTCAGCAGGGCTAAGCTTTCGTCAGATTACCTCCGCTGAGGAGACGGCGCCAAGGCACGAAGTGCGTGAAGCTTCGCGCTTACACTAAGAAGTCGTCTTAGGAGATCTTGCGTGGAACGGCGACGTCTGCGTCAATTTACTGGCGTGTTAATACGAACAGCCCCTGTGAGATGCATACATCACGTCACGAGTGCACGCTCCGGGCACTTCGTACTCCCGCCAGTTCTCTTATCACAGGCACGCGCCTTTGCGGCACTAACAGACAGCAATTCCAGGTGTTCTGCGCGTTTCTTTTTTCATATTTTGGAGTAAATTTTAAATTAAATCGCGATATCATTATGAGGCACGCCGTAGTGGGGACTCCGGGTTCATTTAGACCACCTGGGGTTCCTTAACGTGCACTCAATGAACGGAACAAGGGTGCTTTTGCATTTCGCCCCCATCGAAATGCGGCCGCCACGGCCGGTATTCGATCCCGCAACCGCGGGCTTAGCAGCGCAGCACCAAAGACCCTACGCCACCACGGCGGCGTAATGTTTTGTCCCTGGAGTGGCAAACCTCTCCTCTTTTGTTACGGTTTTCTCTTGTTCTTCAAACACAAGACGAAGATATCGTTTCATTTAATACTGAAGCATATAAAATGCAAAATTCAAGGGAAAAAACATTTTTTACAGACCAACTGTTTATTTAAATCCGTTGGTTCAAGACATGTGCACCAGGTATAATCACAACACAATTTGTTCAAAGCTGGTGTGCGTGAACTGTTCACACGAAAGTTTAAAGGAACGGAGTAAGGTTCCCTGAAAACCAAGCAAGCACGCTCATGTGCAGCGGCTTAGCTTTAGGTAGTTAGCAGTTTCCGGTTTCTGGCACCCAGCGCCAGAAAAAAAAAAAAAAAAAAAGCCCTTACAATGAAGTGCAGACGGGTAGTCGGATAGTCGCGAACCGCCGACGTTTCCGAGTGTGGCCTATTTGTCTTTGCGGTGCAAATTCCTATTCCACTGATTTCGTTGGGCTTCGTCTTTCGGGGCTTTAAACAACGACAACGTCCGTTCATTTAGCTCACGAAATCCGTGTACCGGCTCTTGCAACCTCATTTCCTCTCCCAATTGTTGGCTCATACCCACTACGGGGGATGCCAAGAATCCGGTGATTTCAACTATATATGTTTATTAGAATTTAAACAAAAACTAAATTTGTATAGCAGAAATTAGAAAAATACAATAAATACTTTTAAGATAAAATAATTTTTACATAAAAAAGGTAAATAATAGGAATAATTCATAATTCTAGAAATCCAGCAAGGTACTCTTTTTGTGCCTCTTATGAAATTGTAAACTCCAAGAAAAGCATCCTTGTGGCTGTGTCCCAGTGAAGTCACCCAAAAAAGAGAGAATCGTTGGCGAGGTTAGTCTTTCTAAATGAAATTTCTAAGTGTTTTATCAGTCTTAAAATTCGGTGGCACAACAGAATAACTTCTTGTTGGGCGAGTTGGTGTTCACAGTAGCGCTCGTCTTTCCTTTCCTCTCGTCTTTCGCTGTTGTCTTTTATTTCGAGTTTTGCGCTAATAAGTATCATGTTCGGTGGCACAAGAGGAAAAAAATAAGTTATCAATGAATTCAGGTGCATTGCAAAAAGAACATAGAGGTGACACAACGAGACTAGACCTGTGTAAGTAAAAATTAGAGGCGGTATATGGCATCTCAATTTTGTAAAGGAATCTGACACCGATTATTGTTCTACGGTAAACAAAGATAGTGGAAATCAGAAGAAGGCGTTAAAATAGATTTTGCGACAGCGCAAGAAAATCTAACGTGTCGGAAACGCGGTAAAAGACGAAGAAACTGCGTCCGCAACCTCACTGACAGCCGCTACTGCGGCCGCGATCTCCTCGGTTTTTTGACGCCAGCGCCACGCGCGGCGGTTACAGAAGTAGCAACAGCTCTCCCATAGGCCGCGCCGCGCGCTCTTTCCACTACCCAAGGTATTCTAGTACACTGTAGCCCAGGCGCGCGATAACTGAGAGGAGCTGATCAGCGAGATCGCGCCGCGTTTCGACGCGTACGAGCCGTGCCGCACCGTCTGCGCATGCGTGGGCGCGCGGACGCGAGCTCGCGCGCGTTTGCAAGCGTACGTGTGGTCTGGGCTTAAGAGTACAAAGCGCATGGCCGTTGGCGCTCATTCGCTTAATCTATCGGACAAAGAACTTCGCTCTCAGTCGGTTTCTTGCTGTAGCCAAATCATTCTCGAGATGTCATGCACTTTATATTTTTTTCATTCTTGGATCATTTCAGTGCCTCAACACTTTGCATCTACATGTGTCGATCAGCGTGAAATAAATCGTCAGATATTATACTCACGGACAACTTTCCGTGGCAATGAAGCGATGACAGCAACGGTGCATACACACTGTGTAGACCAGCGTTAGCGGAAAGCGAACGACCTCCGGACAGTGTGCGGGTCGATCAGCACTTCGGCCACCCTCTGGTGAAACCTAATTTGGCGAAGCGCCAATGCATCGCTCTTTCAGGGCTGTTTCTGGGGTTGTCGCATCGGATCAACAAAAGGTCGGCGTTGGCAGGCGCGCGTGTCGTGTAAAGTGCTCGCGATTGGTTGCGCGCCAAGCAGTTTCTATTGTTATGCAACTTAGGACGGAGATGCGGGTGAGCTTGGCAGGCGCACCCCCCCACCCCCCTCCATTTCCATCGAAAACAGAACTTACGCAAATATGTTACGAAATCGTTTGGCGTGGTGAAGGCACGCGTAGAATAGTGGCGCAAAGCGCCTTGAAAGCGCTGCTAACGCTACAGCTCCATACAAAAACGCGAAGAATTACACTTCCGAAGCTATGCCGTTGCAAGGCGAAATAATCACTATTATTGGGAACGTTGCGTATTGTATCTTCTTTGTGACCACACCCTGTTTTGTATAAGAACATTTCACACCAGAAATGGTGCTGTTAAAACGTGCGCAGCCGTTTCACAAACGCAAATTGTACTTAGTGTTCGCACTGGTGCGATACCTGAAGCCACTTGTGCGTCACTTGTGCCTACGAGATGTGTAATCCCGCAAAATTTTACTTACTGTAGCAAGTAACACTTGCCATCGTGATTGCACTGGCTCGTGTCATCTTGCATGAAAACTCTTGTGTCTTATACGTCTAAGGACGTGAAAAAATAATAATAATAATAATAAACCGGCAGAAAAAAAAAGCCTCGATAGGCTGAACTGAAATCTCGAAGGCTACGGCCGCCATTCTCCCAGCGTCTGATGAGCAAGAGCACACGCGTATATATCGCGCTGTGTGCAAGGGAGACATGAACTTGCCACCGTAGTAAGGAATTTCAGTCGCTGTTTAATGCGAAGAGTCTTTAGTATTATTACTTTGCTATTTCAGAAGTATATGTCGGTTCTTCTACTTCCGATAGTTCTCTCCGCGTCAGTAGACCGCCTCTGCTGCACACCCCACAACTTTCCAGGCAGCAACAAGTGGACAAAAAGCATGTGCACCGAGGCATCGGCAAGCGAGAGAACTCACCGACAGGTGCAAAATGTCTGCAGACACACGCGCCAGACGACATGCTTATAGTCAAGACAACTGGCGAGAACACAAACTGCGTCCCAATAAATGTGATAAGAAAGAAGTGCTCGAGTAATAACAGGCCGAGGATGAACGTCCTGGGGAGAAGCTGTTCTCTGTTCGGTGCTTTAATGTCGGCGTCAATAAAGCTTGTTCCGGCGCTGCTATGCCCAGCAGCTATGCACACAAACGCCCCAGGTTGCGAAGCTTAGCAAAAAGATAACAAAAAAGAAAAAGAAAATGGAAGCACGGCATTGACGCAATTACAGAGCCAGCGCATGAAACACACGTGTGCATATTGTGCAGCGGCAGGAGCCGCCCGAGCCGTTTTATGGTGGTCCACGTGAAATAGTTTCGCTGGGACCCTCGCGCTATACTACTGCTATACCTATATGAAGGCGCCGAGCAATTTCTTTTTTCGGGGAACTAGCATTGACTTCAACGAAAGAAGTAAATACCTACGCGAGTAATAGGCGCACTTAGTGGAAAAGAAATTATTGAATACATAAAAGAAGCTAATCACACTAAAGAGGCCGGGCTGCAGCTCCATTAGAGACTTTCGCAGGTCCTGCAATTGGTCCTTGATCATAAAAGTGCCGCTCTCCCATAAATAAGCGATCGGGAAGTCTGCTGGCCGCCTCGTTCCCCTCCACATCTTATTACACTTGCAAAACTCGCGTTGGCGGTAATTTCCACTACAACCCTCTCTGAGGGAGGCGAATCAAGGCCGCGGTCTGATCAGCAATACGGAACTCGATTCCAGTGTGCCGGTTGTTTTATCTAGTTCCTCCAAAGAAAGAAATCTATGGCGAGAGAAGTTCTATGCCGAAAATTTAGGCGCTTAAAGGATTCTCGCTTCCTTTTTGTCAAATTGACCAAAACATGACTGCAACGTCACGTCGACCGCTCAGTGGTTGTTCGCCTTACACGGAGCCAAGTGAATGGGGTCACAATGCCAGACGCGAATGAGCAGTAGGCTCTAAGCACCGGAATTAGTAGCAGTACTGAAGCTCAAGACCGCGGAGCACGAAATCCGTGTCATACAAACACTAATGCTCTTTGAGGAAAAGCCCTGCACGCACTACAATCTGGAGGTAAGGATGCAGGCTCACATAGTCGTGTACGTTCGCGCGAGAGAACGAATACGTATGGGTTGGGTTTTCTGCCGACGGAGACGAAGAAATCCCGGGATCCTAGTCATATACAGCTTCGCTGTAAGATGTCGTCATTCACCCAACAGTAGCATGCACGAAGCTATACACAAAGGAAATACATACAATTAAGTTTCTCAGAAAGAACGCTTTGTAGTTGAATAAAAATTGCTCCTGGTCCGGAATGCGAACACGGGACACAAGCCTTTCTAGGGAGATTGCTCTACCACCTGAGCTAACTAGAAGGCCAGCAAATCGCAAAGCGAAGTATAATCAACCATTTAGGCATTTTTCAGCGTATTAGACGGGGACAAGAAAGTGGGCACACACAGCGCTACTATGTGTCCACTTAGTTGTTCCTGTCTAATAAGCTGAAAGATACCTCAATAATGAGGAACCAACTAGCCCAGCGATCAACCTTGGCCGAATTAATCGACAACTCGAACCACAGGGACACAGAATATTACAAATCAGTTCTGTGGAAGCCCGCAAGATGGAAGAACCATTGTGACCGGGAAATATGTTGGGTGTATGACGATATTTCCTTCTCGCGAAGTTGGTGCCCGGCACCAGCTCCACGAAACCCTGAAATGCTCCAGCATTTATCGCGCATGCCGCAACGCATTCTCAGCTCGAATCATCTCTTAAATTCCTCAATTGAGTAATAATTGAGTAATATAAATTTATATTTAAAAGAATGTGATTATATATATATATATATATATATATATATATATATATAAATTTTTCAGATGTGTTTGCCTTCTGCACAATCGTCTTAAATTGAAGTTCTCCGTGTGATTATAAGTTGATAGTGCGGTGCATCCCATATGATACAAGGGATAGTGCAGCATTGTAAAATGCTGACTCAGAAGTGTTTGGGCCCGAGTTGGTTGGTACGGATCATTCATTTTACACAACGCCAAAAAACACGGACAAGGCGAGAACATGGGACGAGCGCTTGACAGCGAGACAGCGCTCGTCTCGTGTTCTCCCTTGTCCGTGTTTTTTGGCGTTGTATGAAATGAATGATTGTAAAATGCATCTGCGAGTCGCAATAGCGAACGAGGTGTTAGCGAAAGCGACAATCATGACGCGAAAAACAAAAGGCCTTTTTGAATCTGACCTTTTATCCAACCTAAGAGCTAGCTGTCCTGCGGTGCGAGCAAGTTCTAGACGGGTTATCAGCTTTCTTGTGAGCCCCGTCTAAAAAGAAAAAAAAAGAAAAAAGGAAAAAAAAGGAAGTTACCAAAGATGTTAACCGTTTTGAACGAAGCACGGTGTATCAAGAAAGTTGCTGAAGGACTGGTGTGAGGCTAAGGAAACGGTATACGAAGCGCTTCGAGAAATGTATGGGGGTCTGTGGCGTCCAGCTGCAACGTTCAATTGGAGGCCATTTGTTCTCAGTGCCTGCGGACCAAATTTTTTCCCCTTTGCTTGTGCGCGTATTGTATCAACGTTCGCGTTTTATTTTTTATTTTTTTCGGCAACTCGTCGAGATGTCAAGCTTCGAGAACATACATGTTCGCTGTTACATTCTTCTTCTTTTATTATTATTTTTTTCAGCCATCCTTCAGTGAAAGCAAGAACAGAAGGTGGGGAATTGAGGAGCGGGAAAGTACCAGATGGCTAAAGAATCCAAAACATAGATGGGTGACAGATCGGGCAGATATTGACATGCATGTGCAAAAAAAAAATCTAGGAGAAAAGGCCAGAAATTACAGCGCCGTATGTAAACGTGCAATCCAGCAAGAAATAACAGTGCAGTCTATACAAGTTCATCCATAACTTTTCAGCGCGTGGACTGCACAAGGACTAGACCACACGACACAAGCGGCTGACTATCAACTGAGCATTTATTTTGAAGAAGAGGTTAAAGAAAACAACAATAACAAAGGATGCGGACTTGTATTGCGCACAATTTATTTCAGTGGAAGGACACTCCTGAGGAAAAATCACAATAAGCAGTATTGGCGGTAAAAAAAATATTTAAAAAACAGACTAGTTGCGATTTCGTGTCCTCTAGAAAGGATACCTCTTTGCTGTGCAATAGAAATGAGGAATAATGATCAGCGGCCTCGTGGTATAGAGCGCCCTCCTCTGCTACAGGAGGTAGTGGGTTCGATTCCTGCGGCCGCCGGGCACCCACCGGTTTTCCAAAATGGGTACCAGCGTCCCCCGAACTGGCACTTCGTGGAAGAAAGTTAACGATGAACACCTGTCAATTTGCTCAGTTCACGCTACTTCCAAAAGAGTTGTCGGGAAATAATGGAGGAGCAAAGTGGCAAAAGTCATGGCGACACTACAGTTAAGTCGGTAATTTTTTGTGAACGCCTGGTCATCCTTAGAGTAGTGCAGTAGAAATATTGTTGGAGGGAGAGGCTCGTAAAAAGAAAATACACAGCTATGTAGAAAAGTCGCAGCCTTGTTTAAAGGTGTCGAAAATATTTATTGAACATTGTAAATAAAATTGCATAGTCTCTATATGGACATGTCCTTAACATATGAGACAAATATTATTATTGCACATGCAGCAGCCGTGTCCTTCCCTTCAGCTTTTCAAAACCCACGCCACTTAATTTTTTTTTTATTTAACTCTTACTCAGATGGACTCACGATGACTACTTCGCGGCTACTTCTGCGTGCATAAAAATTCGCTGTCGTCTAGAAGCACGTTAGCCACCGGTTGCCAAGACCCAAGTCTGTATCTCCTCACCTGCTCTCCGAAACGTTCCAATGCTATTATTTTAACAGGGCTATCTACCGTAACCGCGCATTAGAACCGAAAAGATCTCACGCCCGTAATACAAGCGTACACATCCACTCCGCGTTTCGCTCTAGTTATACGAGCGGGCACCTGTTAGCAAAGTACTCTCCGTGTGAAGAAAAAAAATTTAGTGAGCCGCGTATGCTTGGGCGTTGCATTTAGAAACGCTTATTGATTCCTCATCGGAATGACCGACAGTATCGCATGTCAATCCCGCGCATGTGACGTAACTACATAGAAAGCCCTTCAGTAGCACTGTCCATCCTTCGACTGTCAACGACACCCTCTGTGTGCTAGTATCACTCAACCACATAGACGACCGACCGTTCGCGGAAGCAAAGATCTCAAGACCTTGGCCGAAGAGCTCTGTAATATGCACAAGGCCACCAAAGTGATAATGCGCTCCTTGAAGGCAAATGGGGTATATACGAGAGCTTGCAAGTCGTATATACGTGAGTGAACATTCCACTGCGGGTGTGCGCACACTGCCTCTCCTTCGTACTCATATTTTTTCGTCCCCCCTTTCCCCTTCCCACTTATGGGGTAGCCAACTGGGCGCGACCATGGTTAACCGCCTTGTCCTTTCGCCTATCTCTCTCTTTCTCCATGAGCCTCCTCCGCTCGCTTTCTTCGCAAAGTATCCGTGGCCCCACGCGTCCAATCCAAAGCTGAGCTCTTTGTCTTTCTTGCAGATTAACCCAAAAAGAAAGAAAAGCTTGGGCTATACTTGGCGTCTCTTCTTTGTCTTTTTTTTTTTCTGCTTTCACTTTTTCTCTCTTTTTTTTTTTTTTTCGCACAACCCAATAGATTCCATTCTCATGTTGTCTGCTGCTTTTCCGTCCTTTTTCTTCTAGCTTTAGCGTACCGAGCATCTGAAGCCACGTACCTGGTCGGCACCCTCTGAAACGGCTTCGCGTTGACAGCTAACAGCCGTCTAGATCACCAGACTTCGTCCTTTAGCACCGCGACTGCTACCTTTACGACCGCTCCTGACCTGCTCCTCGCTGTATATATCTCTATCGCTGCAGTGCTTGGCTTTCTTCTTTTTGCGTTTAAGGCGAAATACAGAGAATAAATGTACCAGTAGTCAATCAGATGGCACCTTCAGTTTGCTACCCTACACAGATGGAAGAAGGTTTAGAGGCCTACTGCAAGAAAATTTCGGACGACGTAAAAAGCTATAGTTTAGGATAGTGCAAATATAGAGGAGTCTCTATGCAAAACTTTACGTTTGAAATACGAGTGGAAGCGTAACGAAAAGATGACAAAAATATCCGTTTTTGGGTGCCGAAACAGAAAAAAATAATGATAATAATAACGCCGCCATTACCTCTCGCCGGAAGTGACGCATGATCTATAACGCGCTGCTCCTTGGCATGACCTCCAAGACTGAGATTTAGAGACTGCTAATAAGACAATTATACGATTACCTACCCTGCGGGTTTGCCGATATTACTTCAGACACATATATACTATAGCTATATATACTCATTTATAGCCAATTTAGCCAAATGAAATTTCGTTGCAGTCGGCTAAACGGGAGAAAAGAAAAAACGCAGGAGTGAGACACTAGCAGTTTAATTATGCTACAAGCGGAATACCAAGCCCTCATTTCACTTAACATAATTTTCTATTTACGTGTTATAACGAAAGAAGGGCGCATTGCTTGTTTTTTTTTTTTTTTAATCCAGGCAGCTAGGTTTGTCGGGCAGCATAATAGTGTATCGTGCATCTGCGTGCATCATTCAGCAATAATTTTTTTACGATAAAAGAAGCTGTCACATGTCAATATAAAATGGCTGCTACGCTATACTTATGAATAATTCATTTCCGATATTTTCTACATTTGTTTTAATGCAGTTTTGTCATCTATGGAAGAAAAGCCTTACTTTTTTTGTAATTTCTGCTTTTGTGTTCTATAATTTTAGACCCCCGACTCAGCAGCCTCCATATACGGGTCGAATCATACGCCTATATCGTGAATATTTGGGGACAACACGAAAAAAAATGTCACAGTTTCGCCCTAAGGGCGAAGCAATGAATGCGATAGCAACACAGCAATGTCATACGAAGTAAGGTGAGCGGCTTTGGTAGCAACAACACGCAGAACTGTTGTCGACGCCATCGGCGTTTTGCCCGCGTTAGCTCAAAATGCGTGCGGCGTTGGTGACTGTTGCTGGAGCCTCTGATATAAATAGGCACTTGGTGCCGCAGCTAAACGTCGCCTCCCTTCCCTCCCCCTCCCCCACGGCCTCTCACGCGTCTGAAGAAGGCGCGTTTGCTCTACATATATGGTGATTGTAAAGGAGAAAAGAGACGCCTACTTCTGCAGCCCTTAAGCGAGCACGGCGCAGAACGCGCGTTTGTTCTCCGCCGTGCGTTCACTCCCCGTGAAAGACGCGCCCCTCGCGCCCTTTCACTCGCACATACAGCGTTCGGTGCGCGGCGACGATTTCTTCTCCAAATGACGTCATACGGAACCTCACGGCGACGGCGACGGCGACGGCAGAAATCTGCTTTTGAGTGTCCATATAACTGCTATCGCAATAAAAAACGGGACAAACAACAAAATTACGGATCAACAACAACCCTCTCTCTGAAAACATGCACATGCTATAGATAAAAAAGCGTGAACTCTGAAGAACAGACGGCCTAAGCCGTAAGGGAACATGCATGGACCCTCAACGCGAAACGAGAGGTACACCTTAACCATATATACTGCCTCATGCGGTTGCGCACCGATTTTTCGAGCTTAGGCGGTACAACTATATAACAGAACGCGCGAAATGATTTAAATTATTAAGGCAGTTCGGTTCCGTAATCTGACAATGTGAGAGACGTGCGGAGCTCCACCTGTCGTTTTACACTGCAACAATGGCGTTTGGTACCGCACATTACCGATATCTGGGTGTTTTCGTATCTTCAACTAATAGATATATGTCTTCTCAGGTAAATGTTTGGTGCTAGTCTACGCTCGTGATTGTAAGGTGTTGTCCTGCTTTTCCACGCCGTTTGCAAGTATTTACGTAATTGTACCAACAATAAGCTCAGTTTACAACCCTTCTGGAATTTATTTGTTATATATTCTGCATTTTATATCGTGAACAAGGTAACAAAATATTTTTTAACACTATCGACTGTTTCATAGTACAACTGGATGACACATTTCACGGTGGAAAGAACGTACGGACGATCAGGCGCTCTCACGCGGACATTTATTCATGAAAAATATATACAGCATCTCATTCCAAAACTTTGTTGCTTCAAGTCTTTTGCCTGAAATTTGTTCGAACCCGCATGACGCCCTAAATTGATAGATGAAGTTGCTACCGTGCTCGGAGAGTTTGCTAGATGCGCGAAAACGTCGCAGTACGTACATTTTCGAGGAATCACCACTTGCTAAGATTTCACTCGAGTATTTCAGGAACTATTTTTTTATGACTTGACTTGGCTCTAATGGATATGGTGAATGCAGTTACCTCGAAATTTACAAATCGCTGACCTTTTACGGCACGCACGTTTCCGAAATCGACTAAATCGCGACAGGGCCGCATGTCACAGAGAAAGGTGTATAAAACTGTATATACGCCTCAACCCTTTATCCACGTGTTCAACTGGAAACGGTTAATTCTGGTCTGTTTGTTTCTGCAGCTTCTCTCTCTCTCTTTATTATTTTTTTTTCTTAAGAACAGCACACAGCTACAAATCTTAGGCGTCTAGATTTTATGCCGTTCGCTTTCAGTTTCGTCACCTAGCTTTGTCTCTTTCATGAACCACAGAGGAGAATCAATTACGTAAACAGTATTGTAGTTCTCCAACGCAGACGGCTGTTCGCTATTTTCGCTATCCTCAAAGAAACAAAATAGGACGAGCAACAAAGCCGGCAGCAGAATTAAACGAAACATATACAGCATTGCCCCATAAGATATTGCCACAGAACACCACAGCGGCACACGGTCGCAGCGTGATACACCCACAGTACCGCGCTTGTCGTTGTCGCCAACAGGTGGTAGCACCTTGTTGAGTTCGAAGATTTCTTCGCAAGCGGTGCTGCCATGCTACGGCGCTGCAGGCGAGCGCTGTGGACGAGAAAGAGGCAGCGAACGGGCGGGTGGCGCCACCCATTAATCCACAAGACAGTTACAAAGGCGGGAAAGTTCGGTCCACACGAATAGTTTTCTCAGTATCGTCGCACATTCACCCCCTTACACAGCAAGCGACGCTTCCAACGAAGATCATGATGTGGAAAAGAAGGCCGTGATGAGTTGCGGCAGAGTCCCCCATTAAAGCTTGTGGGCTATCACCCTTAATTCCTGTGGGACGTCACAGGTGAAAGCGAACAGGTCTTCCGTTATGGAGGAGGTGTTGCGTCCCACCGCATAAAATTAGCCTGGTAGTGAACAACATTGTGCGCTAAAACGCACGTGGGACTTGTGATTGCAATCACGACGCACGAAACCAATTAATGTGAGGATGTCTTTTAATTCAGAGCAAGGAAAGCTAAAGGCTGGTTGTAACACGAGTCACCACCACGGTGCAGTATACGTATAAGCAGCCCGCGTTATAGCTCATACTACTCCTAATCTTCAAACAGCAAGATAAGTGGAAGAGGGCGTAGTACAACGCCAGCAATGCACGTTTGTGTTCAGTGCTTTATCAGTCAGCATACACAGATGTTATCAGTGAGTGTACACTGGCGGGAAAGGTCCGTCAAAGAGGACGCAGACCACTTCGCAGCTGCGTTTGGATGCCCTCTTTGGGAGCTGGGGCTGGACAGATGTCTGGTCTCATCAACGGTTGTCGAGTGCGTAGCAATAGCTGCTGCCATACAAAAGTTAAAGATGTTGCCTTCACAAGATCTCGTACTCTTTGCGGAGTCGAAGTCTACATTGCAACAACTTTGTCGCGGTTTCCCACTCCCCATGTTCCCGTTCAAGTCAGTGTCATTCATGAAAGAACTCAAAACCACAGGTTTCACAATGGTTTTTCAGTGAATCCTCTCTCGCATTGTGATTGGTGGAAATGGCGATCGAAGCAGATGCTGTTTCATACGCAGCACTCTCACATTCCCTTTAAGTCAAAGCACCGAAAAGTAATCAATTCATGAAATCGGGCATCCGTGCTCACTTTCTGTTAGAATGCCCAGCCTATCTATATAAATGAAAGGACATTTTCTGAAAACGAAATGGATAAAATTTGTCAGGCACCACTAACGTTGAGAAGCAACGTTAGGTCATATGCCTTCAGCTAGGCTTTAAACTTGTCGTTTGCTTATCTTCGGAATATTGGCTTGCTTGGCAAGCTTTAGGAAGTGCTGCATATACGCATTAGAACGACCAAACTTCATTTTCACATAGCCTTCTTTTTGAATGCAACATAGCGAACATATGTAAATGCTAAGTCCGTTTTTCTCACATTTTTTCTTCCCCCCTCTCTCTCTTAGGACATTTCAATCCCTCGATCGTCCCCTTCCTCCTGCGTGGTAGCATGTACGCGGCTTTACACATGCTGGCAGAATTTTATGCGTTCCAATAAAGATATATATATATATATATATATATATATATATATATATATATATATATATATTGTGAGACGTTGACCGATGCGATGCCTTTATTTCCGAGCAGTCGCCCGAGTCAGAGACGAAGCACCGCACGAGACAAAAGGTGATGATGAGTCGTATGTACAGATGACGACGACGATATGCACAAATAGCGCTCACACAAGATGATGAGTCGTTTGTACAGATGACGACGACGATATGCGCAAAATGCGCTCACAATATATATATATATATATATATATATATATATATATATATATATATATATATATCGATTCTGTCACATGCGCCTTGCGTAACCAAGTGGTTTCGTCGAGATGAAGCCTCGCTACTGCGTCGGATAAGGACAGGATCTGCATATACTTCTGCCTGCATGGTTATTAAAGACGGGACATGCCGATTCTCCGCTCTGTACTTCGTGCAGTGAGACAGGAGACATCTAACACTTTCTGTGGTCCTGCCCAAGCTACAGTGGAGTCAAGGGACGCTCCTTTAGAGAACCTATACAGAAGCAAGGCCTTCTACGTGAGTACCTCTAACACCTTGTGTTTCCAGAAGGATCCGCCATGGTCCGAAAGGAAGCTTCACGCTTTATTCTTCTTGCATTTTTTTCACTTGGGGTTTGAAAATACTGCAAAAGGAAAGGTTCTTTTGTGTATTATAGTGACACGTGTACTCGATGGGTATAAAAAGCGTCGCCAGAGCTTGTTGAAAAGCATATCAAGCAGTATACCTTTTAAATGCAATTAACATTGTTTGCCTACCTTAGGTGCTTTGCATCTGTCTATTTATTTATTTATTTATTTATTTATCTATCTATCTATCTATCTATCTATCTATCTATCTATCTATCTATCTATCTATCTATCTATCTATCTATCTATCTTGCCTTTTACGCCGTAGTCAGGCCGCCGATCCTTTAATAGAACATGTATCAGGATATGCATGATATGACAGTAGTGACATGACATGTATATATATATATATATATATATATATATATATATATGACGACAATTATAATTAGAGGGGAAGGGGAACCGAATTATCATCTTTTGCCAATGCCTCCGCCCCGTTGTCAGACTAAACGCCGCACGCAACAGCCGCGTCACATCAGAGAGGAGCTTTGCGCCGATCCTCACTCTCTTGCATGCGTAATCATGCGAACGACAATTAAAATTTGGAGTCGGATATCTCGTAACACAGACATGCTAGAAAAATTCTTCCAAGTGAAACTGTGTCGAAACACGACTGTCTCTACCCACTTACTGCAGTCAACAAAAAGGTAATTATTCAATTTTAGTTAATTGGGCTGCTGACAGGGATAATTATCATCTCACTTTAAGCTACGGTAAGCTACGGCTAAGCTGTACAGAGCGCATGCAGATAACACGTCAGATAACGCAAATTAAAGTTGACACAAATCTAAGGCGATCACAAAAAGGGCAGGTTTAAAACTACGCGCCATTTTCTTTCCTCCGTGCTGCGCACGCCAGCAGTCCAAATAATTAGCTTGAAAACAAAAGAAAGACAGAAAAACAAAAACAAATCACGACCTTGCATGCATGAGGAAATAAAACGTATTTCCTTTCACGGAGCAAGACCCAGATGCCAAATCAGGACCAAGCCACGAGAATTCTCTACCAACAGCCTAGAATTGATGACAACAACAAGCAACATTGTGCACAACAAAACCATGTGTTTTGCATAAAGCTTGTTTTCCGTAGGGCGGACAGTCCATGGGAGTGAGCAGGTCGTGTGATAACTTATTCACGTGAGGTCGATATACTTTGCTGATCTGCCTTCAAGCCTTGTCCTTTTATTCCCGCCTGAAACAGTGGTGCTTCTATCTTTGTCGGACTGAGGGCTGTACAGAGCGACGCAATGATCATTCACCGGTTGCTCGAAACCAAGCGCAAGATTATTACTTTCGGATCGCGGAAACTCCATACACTGCCGGCAAAGATGAAAGCATGGCAAGCCCGCAACTTTAATGGCATCGAAAGCGTCATTCTGGAAGAGACGCGAGTTCCACAGCTAGCGTCATCGAACGAAGTCCTCGTTAAAGTCCACGCAGCCAGCGTCAACCCACTTGATGTGGCGATGTTAGGTACGCACTGCGTCTGTTGCGCACGTAGCTTACCCTGTTTGTTCCTAAGGCTGCTTAAACGCGGAGTGCTGTTGAGACGGTGAAACGCTGTTCTTTTACAGATGGATACGGTAGAAATGTTATAGACGTGTTAAGGACGCTTCAGTACTTCCCTAACAGCAGGGAAAGATTTCCTATGGTCCTGGGCAGAGATTTTTCAGGTGAAGTCGTTGGTGTTGGACACGGCGTGAAGGAGTTTCAATTTGGAGACGAGGCAAGAATAACGATTACTTCTTTTCTCTAAACCCTTCCGTAATTTGCGTGCGATATTGCTCGTGAACCGTCATAACCCCACTCTTCATGTTCTCGTTGCACTTCAAATTTATGGGTGCTTAATTTTTGACCGCGTCACTTAACTTGCGACGGTGCTTTCTTTGTAGGTCTGGGGTGCTACCATGGCTGGCCGACAAGGATCTCACGCGGAGTATATTGCAGTACCTGCATGCGTTGTAGGAAGCTCTTCATGATTTTATATACAAATGCGTTTCAAGTAGCAGTACAAGAAGCTGCATGGTGACGGAAACTTTTGCACTCTACCTACTCTGCAGATATCGAAAAAGCCAAAACAAAGTCCCACTTGGAATCGGCAGCATTGCCGTATGCAGGTTTAACTGCATGGGCTGGAATCCGCACCGTGGGCAACCTCACCAGGTACACAACTCGAAATAAAAGGTAAGCAAGGTGTCCAAACCATAGCTTTTGCATGAAATGAAGTAGCTGTAAGATTGACATCGTCGTGTGCGAATAGTAGTTTTTGAGACTGAATCAAACAGTGCCCAAAGGGTATCGAATCTAGTAGCTTCACATGCAACAGTAGCTGTACTCTTTTTCGACACACCTGGTAGACTAAACGTGACGTTAAATTTAGCATCTCTCTTGTACTTTGCCGTCTTTGACAAAGTTTGTTATAGCTATCTTTTCTCCACCTGAACAAAGTGCTTGTTGTTTTTATGCCGGCTGTTTAGTGAGTGGTCATTACAAGGATGAAAGCTACCTTCCATAGAGAAAGAGATAAATAAACTTTGTCTGTTGTGCTTGATTGTATTTTTTTTTTCCTTTTTTCCCTCTTTGTAGGTGTTTAGTTTTAGGGGCCTCTGGTGGCGTTGGGACGTTTGCAGTACAGGTATGTTTTATTCCTACATACTGCTTGTCATATACACTGCAATTGAAGTTCAAGAACCCTTACAGACTTCTTGGTCCGAATACCGTACTTGTCTCTAGACTGGCTTTGAATGGCTGTTTCCATTTGAGAGTTCAACCAAATTTCTCTCCTTCTCTACAAAACATTACATTGTTCTGGCTCAGTTTAAAACTGTTCTGGCCACTGTTAAAATGTGATGACTCATTACCAATCATTGCATAAATAAGGTCATCAGGTACGAATGATTCTTTCTGCTGAACCACTTCGCATTATACTTAGTGGTATGGGAAGGTGTACTTTTTATCACTTTGTTTTAGTTTTACTAATTAATTTATCCAACTTAATGAATGCTAAACGTGTAGCTCTCTTCCGTTGAAGTTTCACATGAGGTAGAATTTTGTGGTGTTGCTTTGTTTTGGCTGAGCAAGGCTGCAGACCGGGTCTTAATACAATTCGGGAACACAAAGAAGCATTTAATGTGGCATACTCGCCGACCAGAACTGGCAACAAAAGGCAAAGACACAGGCAGCGATGGCATCACTACTTTTAACAAGGCTGATAAATGAGCTGCTGAAGAGACAGTGCCCTTTCTGTGGTGATGCGCCCGATGCTATCGAGATTCTCAGTTCAGCTTTGCTTCACTTCATAGCTATGTCAAACACTTGGTGACGTGTGGAGCGAAAGTTCGACAGTGCACTTTGTCTAATGCTGTGTTTTGACACATAAAGAGCAGTGACCTTTATAAATTCATTTAGTATAGGCTTTGAGATCATGTAAATTTGTTTCTTCTTCTTCTCATTTCCTTTTTAATAAAGACGTTCCATCACTTGCTCGCACAGTACTTGCTTGTTTCACTATTAATGGATCATAAGCAGACATTGTCTGTCTTGACGTGACAGCAGACATATGTGTAGGTTTTCTCAGCAACAAAACAGTAGCGCCCCCTGTCAATGTTATTCTGAAACATGGCGAGTGCCATGCCTCACCGTAACATTCACAGGTGACACAAGTGTTCCTTTTATAGAGGCATTTAGTGTTTCAGTCCCTCATCGTCACCGACGTGTGGTTTCAATTTTTTTGGTATGAAACAGACAAAAACAAGTTGTGCGATACACAGGACGACCATTGCTTTCACTGTAACAAATAGTTTTTATATCCCTCATATCCGCAAACAGCATGTAGTTACAACTTACCCCAGATGAAACGGGAGAGTACTGCTTCAGAAATACAGCATTTTACAAAACGTATTGCGAAATGGCACCTCTGTTTGAAGTTTGAGCTGAACAAGCCAGCAGCTTAGCTGGAGGAACCCCTTATAGTATTCGTTATGTTATTTATACGGACATTCAATCTTGTAATGATGTCTTAAGTGCGGTTACTTCCCTTCTTTTGGTGCTGGCCCATTGGCTACATTATAAAAGTGCTTGTGCTTACACAGCTCTTAAAAGCATGGAACGGAGTCGTCACAGCCACTTGCAGCAGTGGAGCGGTAGAGCTGGTTTCGAAATTAGGGGCAGACACAGTTGTGGATTACACTGCTCCTGATTTTGAGGCACAGCTGCTCCAAGGCCCAAGGTATGTATCGTCAGTTCTAAAAGCTCGTTTGCTGCATGATTTATTCTTGTTTATTTTATTGTCGTCATGGCTTCTTATACTTCTGCTTCAGAAGTGCTTCATTACAGCGTGCCGCGTTGTGTTTGGAGACAGCCAAACGAGGGTTGAAGGTATACTATAAGCAGCTTGGTAGAGGCCAGTCATGGCACGCGCTTGTAGAAGAATTGCATCTCACGAGAAGTGCAGGATACGTAGCTGCTAGCCACAACTGTAACCCTGTCACAAGGGTAGAGAAAAGTACTTATATTTTCCATTAACCTCATAATCTAAAATAAACACACACAACGAAAACATTTTTCTGTGCCACATCCGTCAATGTCCTGCTGTCACAGAATCGGTGTTTCTCTCACAGGTCTTTCCAGCTGGTGTGCACTGAAAATGTCATTTCCAAAAAATGATCATTACCCAGCATTTATTTGCGTTCACTCATTACAAGGCTAGAAACTAGACTAGAGTCAAGAGTACTTATTAGTTCTGCAGTGATGTTAACAGGAAACAGCAATCAGGCAATTTTACTCATATATGTTTAATCATTAGATTGTTTAGTCACTGAGCAAACATATAAATGTGAACATAACTAGAATAGTTTGTGTTAAGTGAAAACTATTACGCTGGCTTTTCCGCAATGCACTCCTGCCAAGGATGCGGTGGTGAGCACGTCAATAAAATAATGATAATGTGTGAAAGTCACGCATCTGTGCATTCAAGATTTTTGACAGGAATTGAAAGTGGACATTCTCTGCAAATCATTCTGGTTGGGAAACAAATCTCCCTAAACATCTATCGCCACGGTTGCACGCAGGGCCCCTAAAAAGCTGCTGCAGCTTCACAAAGTCATCCTTGATTGAAGTATTCAGGATGACTCCATAAGATTGGGGTGAATTAATAAACCTAGTTGCGTGGTGCTTATCTAATTGGTCTAATTTACAGGATTAGATATAAAGCAGCACCAGTGAAAAAGGTGCTCACTAATCATTTTAACAATATGTTGGCCAACATAGTTAAGGCAAAGCTGCATTGTAGGAATGCCAGCCTAAACAGCTCTAAAATGGATTCATGATGCTTTTCGCAATTTGCAAACACTTTTTTTTTCCAGGTTTGACTTTATTCTAGATTGCGTTGGTGCCCATCAAGGCTTGTCTCCAACCAAGCTACTTCACAAAGGGCGCCTTTCGACCTATGTTACTGTCGTGTCACCTGTATTACGAAACACGGATGACATGGGGCTTTTCTCTGGAATGGCACTGTCTGCTTGCCAGGCCTTACAGGTTACTGTCAAGGTGAGGACACCGATCTTGTTTTCAGAGTGGCAAGGACTTGCACGTTGTTATTTTCTGCTTACTAGTAGCATGATAGTGTTTGCACAACAAAACAGACTATAGCTAACCTAAATAGTACTTCAGATATCATTACGGTCCTGAGTGCAATCAAGTTCACTACAGGAATAAGTGACAAGATGACAAAACCAGCGATTAAAAGGCCTCTAGATCACCTCTGACACTTTTAACACATTTTAAATAAACACATGCACCGTGTACAGAATGCTGCGTCGATTATCTCACTAAACATAACAGCACTTCGTACCATGGGGAAGCCACAAACTTGAAAAACAATCCCGCGCTCCCCTCCAAGCATTTTTAGTCTCTTCTTCGGATGTCATTACACCAGCAGGGTCATGTGCATGATGTCACCAGGATAAAAGCTGTCACCCACCCGAATGTAGCACGACGCTTGAAAGGAAACCCATACGAGTTTCTCAGAATGTTTCGCAGTTGAGGAAAAATTAGTTCTGGTCCGGGATTTTTCCTCTATGAATCTTTCCTCAACTGCAAAGCCCTCTTCCCCAGAAACCCGTATGGGTTTCCTTTGTAGCTTCGTGCTACAGCGTCGTGCTACATTCGGATTTATGACAATTTTCCCTCTCACGATACTTCCTCCACCATGCGGGATTCCGCAGAACTGATTTGCTAGGATAAAAGCTGTTGATTGCTTGCAAGTCGGCTATGTGTTTAAAAATAAAGAGAGGGCTCGCCCATTGAGTGCCGCTGATCCTTCCCTAAAGCTTCCATTCAGTTTGACGTCATGCTCAGAGAGATCAGAGGCAGACCATGGGAGATCCCTTGTTCTGGTGTGTTGTCATTACCCGTAGCCTTTGCTGCACTGTATGGCATTAATAACAGTACGTAATGAGGAGGAGAGTGCCTGTGGGGAGGATAGAAAAGGCAAGCCGCGTAGTTGTTTGTCAAATGCTTGTCACTTTGCTATTACGGAATCACTTTGAAAAATTTTTGTGGCTGTATGTTTATTCTAACTGGTATGCAGATGGCAATATTTTTTTGTAGACTTCACAAAAGCGTTTGATTTACTTAACCATTCGATCTTACTCAAAAAATTAGATGCATATGGAATCCGTGGTGATGCACTACGACTATTAACATCTTATTTAGAAAATCGACAGCAATATGTCTATCTCAATGGTTTTTCTTCAGACAAAAAAAACAATAACATCAGGAGTACCTCAGGGAAGTATCCTTGGACCACTTTTATTTAATATCTATTTGAATGACATTATATGCATTAATCCGAACATTAAACATATCATTTATGCCGATGACACAACTATGCTTCTCTCAGCTGCATGTCCGAATGATTTAATTTCTGAAGCAAATAGCTCACTATCGCGTTTGCATGAGTGGTCAAGTGCCAATGCATTAAAAATAAACACGGCCAAGACAAAATTCATACTTTTCCATCCGAGAAATAATAGCGTTTTTATAAATACAGATCTTTTGTTAGGCAACTCAAAAATAGAAATACTCCCTGTATTCAAAACTCTTGGCGTTGTGTTCAATGAGAACTTAACATGGGATGACCACGTGGAACATGTTGTTTCTAAGATTTCAAGTGTCGTAGGAGTTAGGTGCATTAATAATAAATTAATAATAACGAGTTGCTGCCTGTGCAGGTCAAGGTTATTCTTTACAATACATTATTTCACTCTCATATTAGTTATGCACGCTTAGTTTGGGGAACTACCACAGTTACAAATTTACGTAAAATTCTTACAGTTCAGAAAAGAATGTTGCGACATGTTCTCGGTGTTCCTCGAGATCACCCATCTCTGCCTTTGTTTGAAAAGTTGAAAATTATGAAAATTACTCAGATGTATCCATATCGCCTGTGTTTAACATATATAAACGATGTAAAAGAAAACATAAACTTTCTCTCAGCTTTAGCTTCTTTGTCAAAGAAAAACCCTTTATATTGTTACGCGAACGAAGGATTGAGTACTGGAGACTATTTACAAAATATATTTACACAGGATAGCTGCAGCGCTGGCCAGTTCAGCCGACAGCTCGAGAGCCAAACGCAATTCGTCTTCTTCGTCTGGGCGCCCGCGCGCATCGTCCATAAGAAACACGCAATATGCATGTATCATTATCCCCGGCGGCAGAAGCACCGTCCCGGTGCATCTAAATGTCAGAGGGTACAGGAGGGTAATATGGTTTTAGGCGTGCGGCATGCACAACGTCAGTGGAAGTCGGGGCAGATGGGGCACTGGTACTGACTGGGGCGATTTCATACGTAACTGGAGTCACGGCACGCAGCACTCGATATGGGCCTGTGTACCGAGACAGGAGTTTTTCAGACAGGCCAACGTGACGAGTCGGTGACCACAGGAGTACCAGAGATCCAGGCGAAAAGTGAACGGCTCTGTGATGTCGATCGTACAAACGCCGCTGGTTCGCTTGGGAGGTCAGGAGGCGAGCGCGGGCAATTTCGCGAGCTTGGGCAGCCCTGGTGATGGCGTCAAGTGCATATTCGCTGGTCTCTGCTGCGGCGGTTGGAAGGGATGTGTCCAGTGGCAATGTGGGTTCTCGGCCAAACAACAGAAAGAACGGGGAATAGCCGGCAGTGTCGTGGCGCGAAGAGTTATATGCAAATGTGACATACGGTAGGACGAGGTCCCAATCAGTATGGTCAGACGAGACATACTTTGCAAGCATGTCTGTCAGGGTTCGATTGAGACGCTCCGTGAGACCATTGGTCTGTGGATGGTAAGACGTAGTCAGCTTGTGCCTGGTTGAGCAGGACTGCAGTATGTCGGCGATGACTTTTGAAAGGAATGTCCGACCACGGTCAGTGAGCAGTTGGTGTGGAGCTCCATGCTGCAGAATCACGTCGCGTAAAAGAAAATCGGCGACATCTGTGGCACAGCTTGTTGGAAGCGCTCTGGTGATGGCGTAGCGCGTGGCGTAATCTGTCGCCACAGCGACCCACTTGTTGCCAGACGTTGATAGAGGGAAAGGGCCAAGTAAGTCCAAGCCAACGCGAAAAAAACGGCTCCAAAGGAATGTCGAGCGGTTGAAGGCACCCGGCAGGGAGCGTCGATGGTGTTTTCCGCCGCTGGCATTTATCACACGCCGCAACGTATTTCCGTACGGAGCGGGCGAGGCCTGGCCAAAAGAAGCGTCGGCGAATCCGGTCGTAGGTGCGGGAGACGCCGAGGTGACCTGCCGTTGGAAAGTCATGAAGTTCTTGGAGAACAGCTGACCGGAGGTGCCGAGGAATGACGAGGAGTAGGGCAGGACCGTCGGGGCGGACGTTGTGGCGGTATAATACACCATCCCGGAGAACAAACAAATGAAGGGACGAATCAGAAGGCGAAGATTCCAAACGATCAATGATGGCGCGCAAGGAGGCATCACGGCGTTGCTCGTCGGCGACTTGTGGCAGCCGAGAAACCGAGAAAACGCAAGCGTCGGCATCGGTGTCAGGGTCGGCGGGTGGTTCGTCCACTGGATAGCGTGATAAGCAGTCGGCGTCTTGATGTAGGCGGCCCGACTTGTAGACTACCGCATAGGAAAATTCTTGTAGCCGCAGAGCCCAGCGACCAAGCCGGCCGGTAGGATCCTTGAGTGAGGAAAGCCAGCAGAGCGCGTGGTGGTCCGTGATTACAGAGAAATGCGTGCCATACAAGTACGGGCGGAATTTAGAAACCGCCCAGACGAGGGCCAGGCATTCACGCTCTGTAATCGAATAGTTGCGCTCCGCTGCTGTGAGGAGGCGGCTAGCGTAGGCGATAACACGATCGCGTCCCTGTTGGCGTTGGGCTAAGACGGCTCCGATACCGTGACCACTGGCATCGGTACGGACCTCTGTAGGGCAGGACGGGTCAAAGTGGGCCAGAATAGGCGGCGTGGTGAGAATGTTGGTCAGGTGGGAAAACGCGGCAGTTTGAGCGGGACCCCAGGTAAACGGCACGTCCTTCTTCAGAAGATCCGTAAGTGGTCGGGCAATCGCTGCGAAGTCTTTAATGAACCGTCGGAAGTAGGAGCAGAGTCCTACAAAACTTCGGACGTCTTTGACAGACTGAGGTACAGGAAAAGACGTGACAGCACGAATTTTCTCCGGGTCTGGTTGAATACCGGAAGCGTCGACGAGGTGGCCCAGCACTGTAATCTGCCGACGACCAAAGTGACACTTCCAGGAATTTAGTTGGAGCCCAGCCTCGCGAAAGACTTGAAGAACAGCTGATAAGCGCTCGAGGTGTGTCTCAAACGTAGGTGAAAATACAAGAACGTCGTCGAGGTAGCAAAGGCATGTTGTCCATTTGAACCCTTGAAGCAAAGAGTCCATCATACGCTCGAATGTGGCTGGGGCGTTGCACAGACCGAATGGCATAACTTTGAATTGATAAAGACCATCAGGGGTGACAAATGCGGTCTTCTCTCGGTCCCCTTTCATCCACAGAAATTTGCCAATAACCAGACCGAAGGTCTATTGATGAGAAGTAGTTGGCACCGTGGAGACAATCGAGGGCGTCGTCAATGCGAGGCAAGGGATAGACGTCTTTTTTAGTAATTCGGTTTAGATGACGATAATCTACGCAGAAGCGCCACGTGCCATCTTTCTTTTTAACAAGCACAACGGGCGACGCCCAAGGGCTCGACGAGGGTTCAACAATGCCTTTGGCAAGCATCTTGTGCACTTCATCTTGAATAACCTTACGCTCTGAAAGAGAAACGCGATATGGCCGGCGATGAATAGGACTGGCATCACCAGTATTTATGTGGTGCTTAACATTTGAAGACTGGCCCAACTGTCGATTGTTGAGGTCGAAGATGTCGTGGTACGAAACCAAAAGGCGACACAGAGCTGCTGCTTGTTCAGGCAATAGGTCCGCAGCAATCATGGGACTAAAGGTTTCGTCACGGCAAATAGCATCCTGTGGACATGGTGAAGACTCGGAGCAGCCGTCGACGGAAAACGCCGTGACGTGGTCATCTCCTATAGCGCGCAGCGTTGCAACCGATATGCCTTGGGGTAGAACTTGCTTTGGCAAACAAGCTCATACATGCCGAGCCAGTCATCAACGTCGACATTATCTTGACCGGAGAATATGCCAGGATCGCGGGGAGTGGCAACCGTGACGTACGTTGTGGTTGGAGTCGGAGTAGTAGGAGCAGACGAGGTCTCGTCAGCGGGAGCCATGGTGGAAAGCTGGACGGTGCGGCCGCTGCGGAGCTCCGTGGCGAGGACGGGGAACGGCACGCTCCACCAAAATGTTACGCGAACGAAGGATTGAGTACTGGAGACTATTTACAAAATATATTTACACAGGATAGCTGCAGCGCTGGCCAGTTCAGCCGACAGCTCGAGAGCCAAACGCAATTCGTCTTCTTCGTCTGGGCGCCCGCGCGCATCGTCCATAAGAAACACGCAATATGCATGTATCAATATAATACACACAGTAGGGAAATTTGGAACATAGAGACGTGTAGTACCACCTATGGACAACAAATGATGAAAAGAAAACTACCAGAATTATTGAATCTTTGTCACAGACACGCTATGCAGCTAGAAAGTACATCAAAACAGCATTTAAAATTGTTTTTTTCTTCCTTAGGAGTATTTCCCTGAACATTATCTATCGTTTGTGTAAATTGGGATGCATATCAGAGATTTCTGTTTGTCTTTCACGTGTTTGCTGAACTTTTTTTTTTTTAGTGATGAATGTTCGCGACAAACCCTTATGTATATGTTAGTGAGCCGTCGTTGTGTGTGTGGGTGTTTACATATGTCTCCCAGCAGTGACATGTATATATAAAGCAACTATTACAGTTGCATGTTCACTCGTTTGGGAATGTGCATGTTCATATGCCACAAAGATGCTTGTAGTGATAGGTATTTTTTTTCGTACAATCAGAAATGTGTTATCACTTCTCGTCGATAGCTGAACTGTCTGCCTTTATGGAACGTTTTTTTTTTTTCTTTGGGGGGGGGGAACTAGTCAAGCTGTCTGTTTCAGCTTTTTTCCCCTCACGTTGATGGAAAAAAATAAAGGTTATTATTATTATTATTATTATTTATTATTATTATATAACAATTTTTTTAGTTGAGAGTTATTTAGGGGTCATTTAAATGATAAAAAGACAATGCTCTAAATTAGGGATCAAATGCAAGTAAATGGTATTCTTGCTCAGATTAACAGAAAGGAATGAAGGTGCACAGGTAGAAAAAAACAAAAGTTACCCACCCAACAGCATAGCAGCATAGCGTGAAGCTACAAAATCTGCACAGGTTATGCAGTGCCTAGCGCAGATGACCCATAAAAATTTGAAGGGGAGGGAAGTAGAGTTTAGGGTGGCAGAGATAGAAAAAGTTGTAGTTATGGGTGTGGGTTCAGTTTAAGTTGACACAGGAGAGCTCTAAAGGAGGGTAAATAACATGAACAGTTAAAAGAAAGCAGGCAACCAATACACATGGTGAGCTGCATTATTATTATTTAATATTTTTCAGTTGCTGTCGCCCTGTACATATATGTACAGGGCAACATGTATATATATGGCGTATGTTTCCATATATATTTTGATATGAGCTCCCAAGCTAAAGCATTTTCTTAAGGACTTCATCTGTAGTGACACCAGCACAATTGTACATTTTGTTTAAAGGGACCCTGAACCACTTCTTTGGCTTGGTGAAATAACATAGTCCGCAGGTAGCATACGCTGCTGTAAACATCTCTGCCAAGTTTTGCTGTCGTATGCGGTGCGTAGAGCTCGCAAGTGGAGCGTGAAGTCACCTTTCTCTCAAACACTCTCGTTTCAATTCGTTTCAGCGGAAGCCGTGATCCTCACTCTTTTCTGTGTGCTTTATTTCATAATAAAGCACATTCCAATACGCGGCTGCTATTGGTCGCTGCGGTCGGCTACACCACGGCTGCCACCATGAGTCCACTGGCTAAGCGCACTGCGTCTCCATGAGCACAACCACATTTGTCTTGAGCTTAGTGCATCGTAGGCACCAAAATCAGAAGTCGTGGCGTCTACGTTAGCATCCAAAATGAAATTTGAACTGTGCGCCACAGTCACATTTCGAGGGCGGAGCATTGTGACCCCACCCCACTCTGTCGTAGCCTTCGCAGTGCAAGGCATTGAGGAAGAAAGGGGAGCACAGCGGAGGCCATGTTTGATTGCCAATAACTCCGCTTCTGCTGAACGCATTGAAGTACTTTTTTTGGAAGCAATGTATTTCTGAAATAGCCTATTTTGACTTCAAATGTCTTTCTCCACTTTGATAAAAAGTGGTTCAGGGCCCCTTTAAAAAATTGGGGATGACGAATGTGCTTCGTTGCAAGCAGTGCTCTAGCAGGCCACATTTAAGTACTACAGTCTGAACCACACTTGTCTAGAGTGGTCGTGTGGCCAGCTGTGTTCTGCATCAGTGCCTGCAGCTGCTACCTCGCGTTAGCTATGTTCCACATGTTTGTCCTATAGCACAGTGTCTTACTTGTTCTATACCACATGTTTGTCCTATTGCAGTGTCGGCCTGTGCTTTTTATTTGCAAAAGATGGTGGCAAAATCGGCTGATTGACCACTCCAGACAAGTTCAGACTGTACATGTGTATTTATTTAGCAACCCCTTCTAATTGTGACGCCAGTCACACGTGACATCCTTACTTACACATTCTGCTATGCACTCGAGATTAGAGTACTCGTATTTTATACTGGCATTTCCTCGTGGTGTTTAACGTTCTTGGCAAATTGAATCTGAATAGGGAATATGTTTCTGTGTAATTTGCAGGAGCTTGTTGATGGCCGCAGTGCTCGCTGGGCTTTCTTCTGCACCAATGCCAATGCATTGAAGGAGATTGCCGAGCTTGTTGACCTCGGCAAGGTAAGTCCCACTGAAGCATCACTGTGAGCCAGCCTAGTTGGATTTGATTCATTGCGAAACCTTGCGCTAAACAAATGAGGACCCAGAAAGAAGACACAAGGACAAGCACTTTCTGACAATTGGTTTTATTTTTCAGAAACATCAGACTTAAAAACCACGCAGATATGCGCATCACATCTCTGGATTCCATCTAGGGTGCGCACAGTGAACACGTGAATTGTCTGAAAAATTTATAGACATGTGGAAAGTGACATTTATTTATCTAACGTAGCAATAGATGGGTGACTCACGCAATCTTCTTTTTGCTGTGAAATGTAAAAATCTTCCACGATTTCCCTCGATGTTTTATTACAATGCTTGAATAGGATGGTAGTGTTGTCAAAGTAGGGTTTACACGTACACTCGTTACAATGAAAGGTCAAATGTGTACTAGAGCGTCCTTTTAAACTAGACAAGTGTTCACTTAATCTTGTGTTCACACATCTGCCAGTTTGTCCATGCAGAGCAAGTGCAGACACGTGTACGTCTACATATTCCATCTAAGGCGCACACGCTGTGTACGCCGTAGTTGGAATCCAGAGATGTGCTGCGCAGATCTATGTGATTTTTAAGTCTGATGTTTCCGAAAAGTAAAACCAGTTGTTAAAAAGCACTCATCCTAGTGTCTTCTTCCTGTGTCGCCGTATGTTTAGTGCAAAGTTTCACGATGAAGTCCCACTGAATACTGTTATTCATTTATCTAATTTATTTTTTGTGAAACAGGACTCCTACAGGCAAAGCAGCTGTAAAGTGCAACAATATGTTGCCATGTGCATTAACAGCATATTTTGTCATAGCTGTATTGTTAGAATATTTTGGCACAGCAGCCATGCCTGATTATAAATGTGCAAATTCAGTGGTTATAACTTGTGGATATTTGGGTGAAATATAATTGGCATAAAGCCGTTGGCAGCCTTCAGAAATTGCCTGGGCTTTTCATTCCAACTAGTGCTTCTCCTAAATGATGAATAAGATTTGTAGCTGTTTTCGTAAAAATTACAAGGTATTAATAGATGGTTCTCAGTTAAAGCCGCTCTACATACATCCCAGACATGTTCTTCCACCTTAAGAGGGCCCTAAAACACTTTGCTAACTAATCACCGAATGGCCTCACTATTAATGGACATTATCTCACAAATCTCATGCCGCAAACATTTTTCGAGCTCTTCAACTATAAGTGGAGTTATTGCACCGATACCTGGATTTCTCTCTCTTTTCGTTTCCGCTTGTGTGCTGGAAGCTACACAGTGGAGAAGCCAAGAGGGTAAAGCCGTGCTTAAAGGTTGAATTTAACGGCAGCTGAAGAGCTCGGTCGCGGCACCTCATGGCCACGGCGGTAGACTACGCTACACAGCATGCCGCTGTCATCTCGGAGACCATGTGCAGCTGTCGCAGCTACGCGCAGTGCAAAGATGAAATGACGTTTCTGTCTTTTTGAGATTGCAGACGTATATATTTTTCAGTTATTGAACTCAAAGTTAGCAATTACGTAACTCGGAATGCTCTTGTGATCATGAAATCGGGCAATAGCATGGTGGGCCAGCTGCTTTCGATGACGCTGCATGACGGCATTGCAGAAGCGAGAGCAAGCGATTTTTCACTGTTTTCGACAGGGGATTGTAAATTCCCTGGCCCCTTGCAGTGCAGTAATATTTGACTCGCATGTTCACAGCAGCCTCTACAACAGATGGGCAACATTTTCTTTCCATGTTCGAAAAGTGTTTCAGGGCCCCTTTAAGGAAAACGTATGTGCATATGGCCAATTTCTATGAAAGGTAAAATTGTCATCCACCGAACTATAGCATAGAGCCTTTGTAGCTTCACTCTACAATCAGATAGATAACAGTTTTCCTTTTGTGAACTTTCCTTCGCCTTGCAGCCTTCCACAGCACTACATTGCCCTCCCTATTCAGTGTTTCTGTGCTTTGAGTTTGCCATTTAATTCACCCTTGCCCTGTGATCTGCTAGACTTCAGGTTAGCTCAGATGGCAGAGTGACCGCCCCGGAAAGGTGTTGGTCCCAAATTCGATCCCCGGACCAGCAAAAATTTTTCAAGTGGAAATCTTCCTGTCTGAGAAACACGTATAGGTTTTCTTTGTAGCTTCGAGTCTGGTGAATGGCAAGTTTTCCTTTCATTAACCTTCCTTCACCTGCAGGACTAATTTGCCATGGCTAATTCTAAGTCTACACAGTACCGCCTAGTAAAGCCTCTGACGGTGTCTGCAACTTTTACATCCTTGAAATGTAGGTATAATCAAGTGTAGCTTGTTTTCACCGAGCTGATCCCATTTTGTCTGCCATTTTAATTACTTAGCTATTATTGTTTGCTGGCTGGCTTTCAGTTTTTTGCTGTTGCTGCAAAACACGAGAGCAAGGAAGTGGACCGAGGGTGGCAAACGATAAGAGCATGCTGTAAACACTTGCATCGGCTTGAAACTGAATTTTGTTTAGATTTATTTTTGGTTACGGAAGATTTATTTTATGTGCCAATATGCGAGTAATTGCAACAATGCCCGTGTCAACTTTGTTGCAAGAACTAGTAAATGTTGCGGGCCAGTGCTTTGTTAAAAGCATTTGTGGACAGCTTTCTTACTTGATTGGGTCGAACTCCTGTTGTGCTACCAGTACTAACACCAGCTGAAGTCTAAATTGAACAACTCCTCCAGAGTAATTTCTTGAGGACTTACGCTGACGTTATCGCTTACATTTTTGTTGAACTAAGCTGTCACGCTGTCAACTAAGCTGTCAGGCTTGGCTACTTCGTATCATTTATCCCACTGTGGGTATCTTTACCACCTTGCAGAGACAGACATGATTCTTGTACACTGTTCATGGCAATAAGAAATCGACAGTGAATAGAATACAATAATTTTCTTTTTCAGGTGACGCCTGTTGTGAGCAGCACCTATTCTTTTCTTGAAGTTCCAGCAGCCTACCACAAGATAAAGGAAGGCCACGCCAGGGGAAAGATAGTGATCTCAGTTGTTGAACAAGAATCTCCTGTCCACAAGCCCCAGAAACCGGGACTCGATATCGCGTAATTTTGGGCCTCTATACTTAAGTACTACATGCAGGGAATGTTCGAATTGCTGGTCATGTAGAAATGCAGATTAAGCAGTCGTGACAAATACTTTAGATCAATTTATGTCATGGAATGTTTTTATTCCCCTGCTGGGGCTTTACGATGTATTATATGTCACAAATAAAATCTGCACCTCATTGCAATGGCGAAAAACATCTCTGCATTAGCAGGCATTCAAGGCACGGGTCATCCAACAAACACGGCAAACAATGGCCACTGAAACAAACATTTTTACACCCTTTACCAATGACAAAAAACACTGCTTTCTCTGTTCCAGAATCTCTCCGGAAGACTGGGAAACATGGCAGCACAGGCATTTCAGGTCTATCCAATCGCATGTCAGACACAACGGGCCACCATTAGATATAGTGATCATAACACTGATAAGGTTTGTGGCTGATGTATTCATGGAGTTTAACGTCCCAAAGGAACACTGGGGCGATGAGAGACATTGTAGTGGAGGGCTTCGGATTAATTACGACTGCCTGTGTGTTTTTACTGTGCACCTAAATCTTAAGCGCTTGAGCATTTTCGTATTTCGCCTCAGTCGAGAACTGAACCCGCAACTTCGTGCTCAGCAGCAGAATGCCGTAGCCACTGAGCCATCACGACAGGCAGGATTCGTGCTGCTTTATGCAAGACCAGTTACTGAGTGTAGTCATAAGTGATGTCAAAACACATTAGTGGTGCAGCTGTGAACATCATCAGCACCTGCATCCAATATTTGCCTACAGCGGCTGTCATTGTTAAAGGCGAACTGCAACAAAATTTCACTGACTAAATTGATTTAAATTAGTATATATACTGTTGAACCCATCTTGGCAAGGCGGCAGGGCTGGTAATTGCCTAATTTTCTTATTAGCAGCCTTTGAATAGCACCTAAGCAGACCATGTCTCAACAGATGTGACATAAATCTGAGCATGTCGCTTCCAAGTTTTCTCAGCATGCCGCAGGCACCTCCTAGCATAAGTAAAAAAAAAAAGCACAAATATGCGAGCTACAAAACACCATTCACTAATCACCTTGACTAACACTTTTCTATGCAGAACAGCTGTTGTATGAAAATTTGTCCCAGTTTGAATTTCTATAAAATACAGACATACACACGTCGCCCCTATGAGCTCCATAATCATGACAGATATTCAATTTGAACATTCATATTTGGGAGAAAGCAAGAGGCCACAATATATGTGGCAACCCAAATATCCAAGAAGCACAGGCGTTCCACACAAGCACTTAAAAAACAGGCACAATGCTGTACAGTACAGAGGGCTGCATATAAGGCCATACCTCAGCCATACTTGTTTTCTGAGGTCATTTTACCGTAGGAACTAGACAAATGCAGAGTAAAGTAGAATTTCTATGACAGTTACTAAGAACTGCCACGAGCTGAATCTTTTGAACGCAGCACTTTGTCATGGTTATGTCTGGTTTCTCTTCTTAAGCCCATGGAAAATGCACTGCTCTTACTAGGCAATTGCTGTGCTCTATTCAGATGAAATATGTTAATCTCAAAAGTTAATTCTACAGAATTTCTTTACTTTGATGTCATTTTTGTATAATAAATTGCCACGAAATACAAGACTCAAGCACTCGGATATGCCATGTTTGAAAATGTCCTTGCTGTCACAGCGCACTGGCTTCCGCTCGCTGCAGCCTCCCAGTTTTGGTTTCACGTACTTTGATAGCTGAAATTCGTCATGCCACAGTTCCGCAGGCAATCCCATTTTTTACAGATTAAAAAGTTGATACGGCTTGTACGGAGAGCTCACTTCAATTTCCCGATCACAATGAGCCCACTGAAACTAAAAGTCTAAAAGTTAATTAATGGACTTTTAATTAGCCGCTAATTACCTCGTATCACCCGTTACCCTGTGTCGCCACCACTGATGGCATGTCTCCGAAGGAACTGTTCTTTTATTTCAAAATAGCAATTCAAATGTTAAAGTCTTTGTAGAAACACCCGGCATAAAGCAATTTACAATACATGTACTTTATAAAGCATGTCACATACCAAAAATCCAGATTTTTATGTGCCACATGACGCACCACATGCCTATATGTTGCAAATTGCTTTTGTCCACAACCCACATGGATGGAAAATGACGAACTATTACTCACATTTCGATTCTGGTGGTCAAACACAGTGGATGTACCATATCCACTCGCCTAAGGGCCGTACAATTAAAAAACATTTTTTTTTTTTTTTTTTCCCCAAGCTTGACGAGGTATGGCCCTTGCATCGAGTCAGGCCATTTAAGTACCATTTTTCCATCCATGCGTGATCCCTTATCTTAACACAGAATGCTGTTGTTTTCATAATGCATTTGTTTGTTCACCCATGCACACCACACACCTGGTGCCTGTCTAGATTTCACAACTGCTGCTGTCATTGTTGCGCAGGCTCAATTCTGCCAGCACACTTTTGGGTATAGTACGCTCGTCCTCTGTACCATCCATCTGTGGTTTCAAGCTTTTCACAACAATATCCAAAGACACCCCTATGCTCCAAATCTAAGAGTAGAAAAGCTTTCTCTTATTTCCTAAATTTTCGTCAACCTTTTAATTTTTTAAATTTTGGGCTGCCAAGTTTAGGGTGCAGCTCTATACAAGTGTGGCCTTTGCACGAGTGTATACGGTAGCCTAGAATGTTCTGCAAATCTGGCTAGAAGCACTGTTTCCGTTCCAATATTTTTTTTTTTTATAGCTTCATTGAATTCGACATCAATATGTTCTGGCTAGGTTCTCGCCACACTCAGTAAAAGTATTCTGCGGCTCTGCTGCTAGCATTTGTGGAGGATGTGAGGTCAAGAGTTGTGTTTTTTGGCTGCGACCTCTGCTTGCCTCATTCGTCATGTGAATGCTCTTTCCAACCAGATGAGCTGTGGAATCATCGTCTGTGTCTGTCATGTGGATGCATGCACATTTACTTGCAGATTATTGGTCACAGAGTCAACTAAAGCATTCACATTGAACGACACTGAGCCAGTGACATGTACAAATATGGCAGACACATTTTGCTGTCATGCTAGAATGAAACGCAAACAAGACAGAACCATCAAGAAGTTGCACTTTCCTGCATACATTCACCGACGTCAGCAACACTGGCACGATCTGTTCACAGATACTTAGTTCCGAAGCCTCAAGGCATTCAGCACCTACGCACGGTTCTGTCACACATTGCAGCTTCAAGTGATTAAGCATTTGCAAATGCTACAGCACTTTGTTTCTTGTCAATTGCATTTCATTCTGGCATGTCAGAAAACTAAAGAAAGATCTACCTAAGACTAATAAACATTTATTTTATGTCAACAAAGCCATTCTATGACCCCAAAGAGCACCATAATAATGCAGACTGCCCACAAGGAGCCAATCAGAGACTATTCTTGATCATGCTCAGCAGCAATCTTGCAAGATGCACAGTTCAGCATAACACATCACAGTAGCAACAGGTGTTTAACAGCACCGCAACATTTCCACTGCCCATCTTGTGTTTGCACTCGACCAACTACATGTAAAAATATTATCAATGGAATTAGTGCACCCAGCGTTTTAATCTGACACTTCCATTTCAGTTGGTTGAGCCAATCAGAGAGAACTAAAAAAGATAACAGCACAAGTGAACCACACATTCCAGGCAGATGAGGAAAGGACAGCCAAAGGAATAAGGGAGCCACGACATTCAAAGTACAGTACCACTTTGTCTCTGAGAACACTGCCTATGGAAGCATTCAGTGTGATTTACAATACAGAATCTGCCAATGAGCACTGAGCTTTGTTAACAATTTTTCTCTAATGAAGTTTTGGCTTCACAGGATGCTGCACTTCTAGTAAAGCCACCTTGTTTTCTAAATGATTGAGTGGATCAAAGGATTACCTTTAACTTTCCAAAGCTACAGCTAAACAAAGCTCATCTGTTCATGCATGATCACATTTCATCTCAAGACATCCAGAAACTGGAACCACAACACAGAAAAAAAGAGCTTGGTGCAATAAAATATAGGGCATGTTCTCAGAAACTACATTAATAGCACTACACAAGCAACAAAATTTTTATTATTCCAAGCAAAAAAGCAGTGTTCTTATCTTTTCACGTCTGTGCTCTTTTCAAATACAGTATAGACCACTTATAACGTAACCGCTTATAGTGCAGGACCGGATAGAGTACGGTCTTTACAGACTCCCGTTAATTTTCCCATAGCACTGCATGTATACGCATACCGCTTACAGTGCAGTCGTGTGAGACAAAATACCGGTTATAATGCGGCTTCCGCGGGACAATCTCGCCGATAAGGGCGGCAGCGAGCACGCTTTTCAACAAGATGCGTGCTGCCGGCCGGCGTATGCACTATTCGATGCAATCAAACTCTCGTTAATTCGGGCTTATTTGGCCGCACATCGGTTAATCCGGACTACTTTCGGAGCTCGGTGAGCAAGGAGCGCCGCAAATGTGCGACGCAAAAGAGCAAGAACGGCGCTAGCGTCCAACCGAAACGAAGCGGCGGAGTCCTGCATCACCACAGCCATCAGTTGAAATCGTACGTGAATGACAGCAACGCTGGAACGCTTCGAGCCTATTTGTGTCTTTAAAGCCTGAATTCTTCTGTTTACCGCCACGTATAATACCGCGTTGGCCGCGGGCTTTCGTAACTGCATAGTCATCATCCACGATCGCGTCGATAGCGGCCGCGGTTTTCTCCGCAGCGGTTGCGGCGAACAGTAGTTTCGTTTTTACTCAGTACGCGCGTCGGCCGCGTGCCTAGAAAACTGCGTAGTCGCCATCGATGATCGCATAGATAGCGACCGCGGTTTCGACTGCAGTTGTTGCCGCGAATGGTAGTTAATTCGTCCAGACTCGGTGCGTGCGTCGGGCGTGTGCCTTCAGCACCGCAAAGTCGCCGTTCGTAATCGTGTCGATAGCGGTCACGGTTTTTTCCGCAGTGGTTGCGGCAAACAGTTGTTTCGTTTTGACTCGGTGCAAAGCTGTCGAGCATGAAGAGCACCGGCTACATCGCGATTATGTTTTCGCCAGCTCACTGGCGAAAACGTAATTGCGATGTGCGCGCGATAGTACAAAGTGTGTCTACATGCTTGGTCTACATGTTTTGCATACATGCAGTGCTTGAAAATCGGTGTTTTGGTTATAGTGCGGTACCGCTTATAATGCAGATATTCGCGACTCCGGCGACTTACGTTATAAGCGGTCTACACTGTACCAAAGAGTGCGACAACGCAGCACACAAGTGCGAGTTACTAAACGGTATGATAAAATGGCACTTAGGAAAGTAGCATATCATTTATTCGCCGTCCACTAGCAGGGCATTTTGACAAGCCCAGGCAAATCAGGTGACATTCTCACTAGTGATCACATGGCCAGCAGTATGTACACCCATGACCATAAGTATGTGGACCATATCTGCGGTGAAAAAAAAAGTTTCCTGGCAACTCAGATCGACAAGCTGAAACTGACAAATGCATTGCAATGTTTGCAATGCCAAGCCTGAACTGCAGCCGTCAGTTTCAAGCAAAGAATTAAGTTTTTTTTTTTTTTTTTTACGGAAGCTCCAGTTCACATACTTTCGACCATGGGTGTACAGACTTGACAAGCCTGTACAAGTGTACAAATATACAAAAGCAATGGCACAAGCTACGAGCTCTGAATGTGAGATCAGAGAATCACTGTGGGAATGTGTGGTTTCGTGGCATTTGTCTAAGATGCAGTTCATATCTGTTCTTCAAGGTGGCTCTGAATCCTCCTCAACTCTCGCATGAAAACACGATTGAAAGCGTCACCAACGTGAGAGGACGTAGAAGCCGACCTTGGCTTTACACTGCCCTTTCTTTTGTGTGTCGACTTCACTCCCGTGCTATTTGAGAAACCAGTCTGTAAAAAATCAAAGCATGGGTATCGCAGTTTACTATAGCTAAACAGAAAAAATGGCAGTTTCTTAAACTGCAATGAACACTTAATCAGTTTAGACAGTTAAGGTATTCTTTTAAGGTTCTATTTTCATGCCCATGGTACAAAAAAAGTTTATCACTAAGGCAGAAAATGAAGGCCCAGCTTCCCATTTCTTAATTTAATGCTCATACCACAACGCCGGTATATTGGTGTGACATCCCGAATTTCACAGTATATTTTGTTGTATTTGGGCCATTTTAGCCGAGAGGAAGTTCCCCAAGCTTTCTAGGTTTTGTCATCATTTTGTTCAAAATGCAATGCAACTTTTCTTTATCGATAAACAATTACCTAAAAAAACACAAGGAACTGCTGTCAAAATTTGTGACGTCATGCAAAGCTGGCGCAGAAACTTCAAAGTGGTGTCGCCACCCATCTAATTTTTCCATGTCTTCTAATGTAACCAGCATTCGCTCAGGATAAGAGTGAGATTATGAGCATTCTAGAAATGTAATTTGCTAATACAGCCTAGCTTAACATTCTTTAATGGGATACTTTAGCATCCCTTTAAAGCCACTAGTGGGACAGTAATGAGAAGAAACATGGAGGCATAGAATGTGGCCTGGAATGCTAAGCTAAGTGCACTCCCCCATACAAAAAAAAAGGCCCATGCAAGCCTCATATGCTGCATATACAATAATTCCCTATGATCGCATGGAACCACGTGGGCTTTTAGGTAGGGCAGCACATATTGCATGGGATCCTACATCATTATCACATGTTTAATTATTGGACACATTGTAACAAGCTTTTTGATGAATAACTTTTATATGCTGCAGCAATAGAAGCTATTTTGGGTGTTTCTCAGCACATCCTACTTGCATGTCAACGTATTATTGGGCAGCAGGTGTGTTAACATTAAAAAGACTTAAAACTGACTTAGGATTAGACACCAGATCTTACAGATTCTGAAGAGTTTGAGCCACAAAAGCAGAAGCTGCAGTAATTACCCTGAAAAATAAACCACTGCTTCATGCGGCGTTTGTACATAAGGTGGGTTCCACTGTCCAGTAGTGTGATGCAGCAACAATGTGTACATAGTCCTAGCGCTTCTACAGATTGCAGTGCACATCAAGTGCACACTTTATCATTAGGCTGCAAACTTGATAACAATGATCACTACTGAGTGGTATAAAAGTCTGAAGGTGACTTAATACAGTAGAACCTCGTTCGTACATTTTGCAAAACAACTGCGCGAAAAAAATGTATGAACTGGGCGAACGTATGATCCAAAGTTACTAAAAAATTTGACGAATTAAACTGTAGTTGACATTTACGAAATGCAAAGCGTTGCGAGACGCCGACGCCTACCAAGCTGGTGAGACCCCGAGTGGCTAGAGACACACATCATTTTTGCAGCTTTGGCAACCTTACAATTGCACTCCTCGAATTCGGCCTGGGTCAGCAGCTTCTTCCAGCGGAGCATTTTGGCTGGAAGTTTTGACGTGCTCACTCAGCGCAAATCGTTGCGGACGGCACGAGACAATGATGCAAGTCGAACTGGTGGGGCCCAAGCAATCAGAGACGGACGTTGTCGCTTTCTTATTGCGTTAGTGTTAAGACGGCAACAGGAACCCGAAATGAAATCGAGCTGGTGGGTGGCAGCGGAATATGACACCTACAATGCCACCAGAGCAAAATATGATGCTCACTTCGCGCCGCCTTCAGCAGGGAACAGCGGTGCGTTTGGGTTACCACCTATTAAAAGTGTGCCGTACGCTTACAACGGTACTAAGCCCTACACGCTGTGAAACAGATAGGTGAGGGAGCTTGTCGCAATAGAGTTGGCGGCGATAGCTGCGCGCAACGATCCGGGAGGAGATTTGCTGGTACCAGAATAAGAAACTAGACATTGAACCGCTGCAGAAGCGGGCGACTAGTGTTGTCGATCGTGTGTGCCTCGTGCCTTTTCTTGTTTACCTGAGATCTAATGACCGAAAAACATAACTTACGATCGCAGTTTGGCAATGTACTGAACGGTGGTGCCAAAAGATTGCGTTTCCCGGGAACATATGAACCGGTGAAGACGCGTAACTGTATTGGGTCATTTTTTGTGTTCTCTATCACAAACGTTGATGCCGGGAAATCGTACGAAATGGGATTGTATCAACGAGGTTCTACTGTGTACATGTAGATCATCATGGGTGGCTTTATGAAAAAGGCACAGACGCAATGTCCTGTTTAATGGAGGAGGTGGAGTCATGACCAGAGGCAACATATATGAAGCACAATAAAAGTTATTTGCATGTCCGATTAATGAACGAATTACTCAAATCTAATTCACTATACATTGCAAAGACCCATGAGGTGAAAAATTTCAGCATCACATAAAATCATGCCAGAACAAAGACTGTGACCATGGCATCTGATAGCCTCCTTTTAAATTTGAATTAAACAGTTTTACACTGCACCAGAAACACAATGAGCCAATCAAACTTCTCATATTTGTTCAACTAACTCGAATAAATGAACAATGTATGAATCATTCCTAACTCACAGTAATTTGATGCAGCTGTGTAGGGCTCTACATCCAATGCTCTGCGAGCATTTAAATTCTAGTCGAGCACAAAAACAAAGAAGTTCTGTTTATAGCCCTCCCGGTAACACTTTCACTAATACAAACACCATCACTAAACATTAAAAACAAAGCAAAATGTGTCCATTAATGCTCATCATACCTCTGATTTTCCAATGTCTGCCATTCTGGCCTGAATGCGGCTGATTAGCCGCCGGCACTGGCACTTTAGAGAGTGTCGCGTGCCAGGCATTTGGGCCTGATTCAACTGCTTCAACAGCTGCTCCCCTTGGCTGCAACAACCAAAACCAGCAATCAGAAACACAAGTAGGCAGCACAATGAACACCTTGTATGCATGGTGCAATCATCATTTGAAGACTGTTAATGTTCGTGCACAACATTAACGATATTGTGGCTACAAGTTGAGAGAGCTAGGTATAGTGCCTTCACAACTCTGCTGCTTTTGATGGTAAACTATTTTACCCAAAGATTCATCAATGGCTGTGAATACAAAAATATAGCAGAGAAAACTTGGAATTGGTAAAGGGCCATAAAACGCCTGGACATTATTTTTCGAGAGGCCACGGAGTTTACTCAAACACATACTAGAGGCAACTTTGGCACTAATGCCTACAGGAGCTGCAAGCGTGCTGGTTCGGCCAGCATGGGATTGATGTGCAGTACATGGATTTGCCTATACTTTGTTTTTCCAGCTTCAAACGGATTTGTGACTGCAAATTTATTTTCAGCGAAATATTTTGTTTTATTTGCAACAATTCACAATGATTATGCATGTGCAAAGAAAAATATGATTGCTCGGAAACTTAAGATTAAGTGCGATGAATAATGCCACAAGAACGTTTTAAGAAACAAGCATGAAGATTAGTCCAATCCACATTATAACCATAGTTCCCATGGTAGCTGAATGATTTGCAGCGCTAGATTTACCTATAGTATATTTCGTAGTAAATCTATGCCCAAGGGTACTTTCTCTCCAAATCCTAACACTGCAGCATGGTAATGTCAACACACAGACAGAATGCCTCTTATGAAAACACTCCCACTGGTTGCAGAATCTTTTCAGTTCCTCACATGTTCATTGAACCAATCACTGATACATTCGAACGCCTCTAGAACGAAATCACCTGTTTAACGAAGGAATATATGCGCCCCCAAGCTGATTTGTTGATTTATAGCAAATGCATGTAGCGGCACCACCACTTCCCTCCGTAGAGCCCGCAGAGCAGCGGTGCACATAGAAAGTGCCACCGTGTGGGAGGGTATGGACATCACAGTAGCTACGGTAACCGTCCGCTCAACTTTCAACCAACATGATGGTCTGAGCTTAGAACTGACATCATCGAGGCCATCAAGGAGGGGATGAAGGTTGACAAGGCTAGCAGTGATGAAGAGTCTGCCGACTAGCCAAGAATTTTGACGAGAGAGGCAATAGCGACATTCGACGCTCTGCAACTGTACGTTGCATCACTTCCCGATTTCACCGCTGAGCATGTCACGAACCTCGTTGCCATGGCGATAAAAGTAGATGTCACTGTCATTGGAGTGTGGAGAGGCATGGGTAAGGTTTGCTTCGATTTTTTTCTTTACACTGAAGAAGCCAATACAAATAGTGCCTCCACATGTTGACAGATTGAACGCAATCCTGCTAACGGCCAGCATGCACTGTATAGACTAAGAATTATCAATGGGAGCGTGAATTGAGAAGGAGCATAGGCTGAGAGGGCTTCTCGCTTACACTGTGGCACCTTAGGTGCTAATGGTGCACCTCAACTCATTTCACTTGATATTTAGATAAATTATACTTGCCGAGGAAACCTGCAACAATGGGTTTTGTTGGGCAGGTTTGCTCATTGCTAGTAGCAGTAGTAGTAATAGAAGTAGTCATAGGATGACATTCTCACACACGAGTAGTACACTAACTCGTACTCGTTCTGCACTGATCTTACAAACATAAGATGAAGTGTGAGTGAATGACGAAACATGTGACTGGGCATGGGTATGAACGAGAATGAGTGTCAGCAAGTTTTAGTGGACGTCAATATGAAAATAAAAGTCAGTGACTTTGAGGGGACATGACTGACTGTCGGTGAGTGTGAGTAGACGTGAGTATGAACATGAGCGAGTTGCCTGTGTCTGTGAGTGAACGTGAGTATGAGCATTGGTGGGTGTCAGTAAGTGTGGATGAAAGCAAGCATGGACGTGAGTGAATGGTGGCGAGTATGTGTGGGCACAAGCAGGCACGTGAGTGAGTGACGATGAGTAAGATAACGCGAATGCCAGCAAGCCAGTAGTGGAACAGCCATTTGACCTTTTGGCACAGGCCTTGGTACAGCCAAAAATCTGATCTGGCAAGCAACAAGCACTTTTGGTGCAGCATCCAACACACATCTATGCACTAGATAGCCTGAATTTTAACTGAAATAGTCAATTAGTGTAGCATAGCCAGCTTTATGAGCATCAATGAGGCATTCAGGCAAAATGGTACTGAACTAATGTCATTAATTATTGATACAATAATTTTCCCTGTAGATATATAGTAACGGTATAAAGCCGTTTCTACAATTTAGGCTTGCAACAGCCATTGCGAATTCAGTCAACTTGAAGACAGCAAGAAAAAGAAGTTTGTGGAACTAGGGCTTGTCAACAATACCACACCACAGGATGTGCATGACTAAACCGAAGTTATTGTGAGCCGCTGCCCTCATCCTCTCCACACCACAGCTTACTTCTAATGTACACAATCTCTCCTACATAACTGTACCATGGTACGTGTAAAATCTGCTTAAATTTAAACGACGGAATCAGCTCTTGCGACTGCACCGGGAAGGCCCCCACTCATAAGCAAATTTTACGTCAGCAGTTGAGTACACGTATTACAAGATAATTTTAATGTGGCACCACCAACAACTATGCTAAATAATGTGTGACCGGACATTATCCGCAAATCACCGCTCTTATGCAATTAGGCCCAATTGGTGCAGCTGTTCGACCACTGGCGAGTATATTGCCTGAAAAAATATTGGTGAGTGAGTCTGAGTGCGTATCTACTTACCGTGACAACCTAGTATGGTGGTAGTAGTCGTCAACCTAGTAGTTAGTAGTAGTAGTAGTAGTAGTAGTAGTAGTAGTAGTAGTAGTAGTAGTAGTAGTAGTAGTAGTATACAGTACAGACCCCTTATAACGTAACCATTTATAGTGCAGGACCGGATATAATTCGGTCTTTTCAGACTATCGTTGATTTTCCCATAGCATTTCCCATGTATACATGTATCGCTTATGGTCCAGTGCGGGAGCCTGAATACTGGTTACAGTGTGGCTGCCTGGCAGTTCGGCAGTCAGCCGAGACAGCAAACCTTCCCCTCAAGCCGCAGATATAGACGGCGTAATGCGCGTGCGCGCATCGAGTTCTGCACCGTCCTGGTGGCAAACAACCGGCGTCTATACTCCAACGACATGACACAACTGGCACGTCTGGCACATGAATAGCTCTGTTTCTATTTTTCGCCCACTGCGTCGACCACGTATCCCAGCATCCTCACGCGGGGCGGGCAAAATGACGCATGGCGGGACGCGCAAAGCGTCTCTCTGCACATTACCAAGCATGGTGGCATGCAGCAAACAAACATGAACACATCTCACTCAATGTCTGTGGAAACTCGTCAAACGCTATAGTGACGAAGCGCGGCAGCAACAGCGAGCGAACTGACCTTCGTGCTGCATCTCGCATCAACGCAAACCAAGCCGCAAAACACAGCGCACGGCAGACTGTGCCCCCATCGCAGATGGCTTTCAAGATACAGCGGCCCCGGCAGGCGTGCGCAGCCCCCACCCGGAGTAGAACGCCCCTCCATTCCTCCCGGAGCCTCGCATGCGACGGAAGACATCGCTTCCTTCCTGGTTTCGTCCCTCGCGTGCGCAAGGTTGAGCCGCGGCCGCCGGCTCACCCTCGCACGCGTTTTACTCGCACGTACAGCTTATGGCACAGGGGAACGATTTTATCACCCTTGGACTTTATAAGGAACCTCCCAGCGACGGCAGAAATAATTGCTATCGCAATAAAATCGTATTGGTTATAGTGCGGATATTGGCGACTCCGACGACTTACGTTATAAGCGGTCTAGAAGTCGCATCCGACACCAAAATTCTGCGAAAAAAAAATTGTGGGTTTTACGTGCCAAAACCAGTTCTGATTATGAGGCACGCCGTAGTGAGGAACTCCGGAAATTTGGACCACCTGGGGTTCTTTAACGTGCACCTAAATCTAAGTACACGGGTGTTTTCGCATTTCGCCCCCATAGATTCGACACCTGCGACAAAAATCTGCATATAAGTATATCTCATTACACACATAGCGCAAAAAAAATCTAAGATTGTACTTTCATTATATCGTTCATTAATTGTTATATCCTTGTTAGTTACAATGAGGCTTGACAGTACATAGTAGGAACTTTAGCCTGTAAGCGGGTCCGAGTCCAAAATGCAAAGAGAGGAGGGATGGAGAGCCTAATGTGCTAGAAGTATGCAAAAATATTGTTACAGAATTTATGAAGAGGTCTACCATGGTTGTGAAAATGATGACATAACCTTGCACAGGTTGTCTGTTCTGGAGTGATGCTACACATGCACCTATAGATACACCTGTACGAAGTCTTTCCCTTGCCTCTCTCTATGCAACAATACTATGGAAGATCCTAACACGAAGCGCAAGATGACGCAGCATCAAATACACCTGGCAACAGCACACACCACTACTTGCAATCTTTTCCAAAGCGTGTGGATCATTTAAACTACTATTTGTGTATCTGTGCTTCCTTTACGGCCTACTACATTGTTCACTTTAGAAATTTTTTCGAAGATTTCACATAAGCATTCCTTAATTAGCCCAAGTGAAAAGAAGCAAACTCACTGCATCAGTTGCACAAGGTCGCTGCTAGCAGCATCAGGTTGAGATGCTGCACGCAAGTCAATCTCACTGTTGCTCTTGGGCAACCCTGCATTCCCTACTACACAAACATGTCGATGTGTGCTGTCTGTAAAGTCCTGTCCCACGTTGCTCTGTGGCTTGGCCTTCTTCAGAAGAGACACGAGGTTCTGAAGATTCGCAGGGAGTGAGTGACTTGCTGAAGTGCTCTGAAACATAGCAAAAGTAATGCAGCACATTGTTTGACTGGCACCTTTGTTGTTAGCAAAAACTTTAATTAGATTTTTATGCAACAGTGCACATGTTGGGGGAAAAGCTGAACTCCATAAACATTTTCATGGTTCAAGAGACGGCTGCTCTTTGGCCTATGGCAGCAGTGTGCAGAAGTCACATGCCCACTTGTTCTCCTAAGCACATTTCAATTTTACCGCTACGTACTTGCCACAGTTCAATCTCAGACACGAAACAGGTCGCTCTTTAGAGGGCCCCTCACCAGGCCCTGCTATAAATTTCGGTTATTCACTAGAAGTTGTAAAGTGTGATCCAGGGTCGGAATAACGTAATGATTCTATTCTGACACTGTTCCTTTCCGTCCTTCTTCAACTTTGTCAGCGATTCCAGTGCTGCTCTACCCACATCATCATTGGCTCGATGAGCCATAAATTGTGGATAATAAGAAAGGAGCATAATCAAGCCAACATAATCCTTACATTATACTGTTTCAGGGAGCGTTCTACTGCAAGATTATTTAAAAAGGGTTTAGTAATAACCAAGATAGGAACAAATGTAATGTTGCAAGATGATGATGATGCAAGAATCTAAGCTATTCTGGCCACAGCTCTCTTCCATTACCTCGACCAGCACACAAAAATTTCTCCCTGCCTACTCTCACACCAGAGCTGAAGGCTCATCACATTTACACCACAAAACTACCTCCTGTTTTTCACTTATTCCAATTGTTTTCTTTCCCTATTAATTTTTCTTGCTGTGCAGAGCATTTTCAGAGGCAGTTTTACACACCTGCATTTCACGTAAATACAGTAGAAACAACTAAACGAGATAAATTAGAGGCTCTCAGCTGCTAGACAGGCTGTCCACATTACTACTGGGTATCTATATGCTGCAAGTGGAAAGTGTGTGACATCATTCATGCTGGCGGTGAGAGTCGCTTCTCCGAGAAGAAGGGTGCAGGCTTTCATTTAAATTTTCCATC
>NC_051161.1:40134384-40211883 GCF_013339745.2 Dermacentor silvarum | reverse complement strand
TGGACCGAGGTTGGCAAAGGATAACAGCCGCTGTAACACTTGCATCGGCTGTGAAATGCATTTTTGTTAGACCCCTTTTGGTTACGGAAGATTTATTTTATGTGTCAATATGCGAGTAATTACACAATGCCCGTGTCCACTTTGTTGCAAGAACTAGTAAATGTTGTGGGTGATGAAAACTGAAGACGACGAAGAGGAGAGAACGCGTGAGAAAAAGGCTCGCGCTAGCGCCATCTTTGAGCAGTCGGTTCAATAAACCGCTACCGGCGGACGCGCAGTCGCTTCGTTCCTTACATTTATGGTGCCGTGAAACCCGGGAGACGACTGGCGTCCTGCACCGACGATGGATCGACTGCGACGCAGCAGAGGCGTACTTCGAGCCGCTGCTACAAGGCTCATCTCGTCCGCTACCGAAGCGCTACAAGCCGAGCATCCTTCGCCATCCGACCTGCAAGTTATTCTGGATGACCTGCAGGACAAGGACTCGGCACTAGCAGCGCTCAACGAGATGATTGCCGACCTCATGGACGATGGTGACGAGTATGAGGCGGAAGCCACCGTCGCTCTGGAGTACCACGACAAGATCCGCAACACCATGAGCCGGGTCCGCTTCATTCTGAATTCTGCTGCAAGAGCCGGAGACAGCGCCACACAGAGCGTTCTGAGCGACACCGCCACCCAAGGCGTCTCCACTCAAGCAAGTTCCCGAGCACCGTTACACCGAGTTGCCCTACCGAAACTACAGGTACCCGTTTTCTCCGGTGAACTTCGCGAGTGGCAGGGCTTCTGGGAACATTTCGAGGCCACGATCCATAACAACCGCGAGCTGTCCGACATCGAGAAATTTTCGTACTTAAGATCATACTTAACCGGAACAGCGAAGCGTGCAATCGAAGGTGTGCGTCTGGCGGAAGCGAACTACGCTGTAGCAGTGAAATTGCTCCAAGAGAGGTTCGGCCGTCATACCGCCCTCGTTGACGACCACATCGACTGTTTACTTGCCATTGCGCCCATTGATCGCTCTTCTCAAGTATCGCAGCTGCGGGAACTCTACGAAGAGGTGCACTTTCGTACAAGCTGCCTCGACAGCCTCGGCGTTCCAGCGTCAGAATACGCGGTCATCCTTCATCGCGTTCTTATGCGATCGCTTCCCGAAGATATCGCTATTCTCTACCGTCAACGCATGAAGGAGACTGAGCCCGATGACGGGGCTACTCCGAGGTCGCGGCAAGAGGAGGTGAGAAAGGTCATGAAGTTCCTGCAGGTGCAAGTCGAGAGCAGAGAAGAGAACCACGCCTCCCGTTCAAGGTGCCTACCGAAAACTACCTCCGCGGGACAAGGGCGGTGCCGACCTTGTCTACCACCGCCGGTACCGTCAGCATTAGCCTTGGCCGCAGGATCAGCATCGAACGAGCATCCCTGCTGTGTACTGTGTGATGACCGTGACCACACCATAAAGGACTGCCACGCCACTTTGTCAGCCCACGAGATCAGACGCCGGCTTGCTGGAAAGAACTGTTGTTTTAAATGGGGCAGAGAGGGCCATGTAGCACGAATGTGCCGCAACGCCGCGTGGATCAAGTGCAAGTTATGCTCGAAACGTCACCTTTCCGTACTTTGCGCCATATGGAACCAAGATCGCAACTACCCGTCTCCGGAGAGCAGGGATCCACTTGTCCACCATGATCCAACGAAAAGTGTCAAGCCGCCAGTGACAAGTGCTCCAGCTAGTAGTGATATGTCTGCACCTGTCTTGATGCAAACGGCCACAGTTTGGGCGTCCGGAAAACACAATTCCGTGTTAGTTCGACTACTGCTTGACACCGGCAGCCAGAGAACCTTTATTCGACGCGACCTGTCCAAAAGGCTCGACCTGCCTTCCCTCGGGACAGAAGACCTCTCTCTCTGGACGTTGGCACTTCTAAGTGTTCCCGCCCTTACAGCTGTCGAAGTGTCAAGCTCGAACTTCATAGTCGGTTCGACTCACGTAGCGTCACCGTAGATGCGTTGGAGGGTACCGGAAGTCTGCACCGTGAAGACTCCAGCCATCGGACCAGATCTCCTCGCACAGTTGCGTGAACGCAAGATGTTTGTCGCAGATGATAATCGACTGGGCGATCGGCCGATACCGACAATCAGTGTCCTTATAGGATCAGATTGCTATTGGCGCATAGTGACCGGAAGAATAGAACGTCTACGCAGCGATCTATGCGCGGTTGAGACGGTCTTCGGTTGGCTAGTGCAAGGCGTCTACCCAGTAAGGCCCGCCAATGCCTTGCCTAATTGGAACTGCAGCGCATCTGCCCTATTCCTTGCGTGTGAGCGGAATGGGCAAGCCGAACCTGACATTGCTGACCCGACGGAGATGTGGCGACTCGATGCAATAGGGATAACCGACCCTCAGGATACCGCTGGAGTTTGTGACCAAACGGCAATGACTCAGTTCACACAGTACGTGCACAAGGAAGCTGGACGTTACGTGGTTCCTCTGATGATAAGGCACCAGGGAAGACTGACTAGCACCAATCGAAGTGTCGCCGAAAACCGGCTCAGACGCCAGCTTCAGCGCTTCGACGGACAACAGGAGCTACTCCAGGAGTATGACCGCACCATCAGTGAGTACTTCAAAGAAGGTCACGCCGAACGTGTCGACACCTCTCGAGAACCCGAAGCGACGGTTTACTACCTTCCGCACCATGCAGTCATCCGTCGGGAAGCTATCACTACGAAGATACGCGTAGTGTTTGACGCCTCTTCCCATGAACGGGGCGAGTCATCGCTCAACGATATCTTGGACAAAGGGGTGAAACTTGGTGCCGAGCTCTTGCAACTGCTTGTACAGTTCAGGATGAACCCAATTATCCTGACAGCGGACATCCGGAAGGCTTTCCTTCAAATTTCAATCCGACCTGAAGACCGCGACGCTCTCCGCTTTCTATGGGTTGACCGACTGCCCGGCGACGAGGGGAAAATACCTTCCATCGTCGAATGGCGAATGACTCGTGTGCCCTTCGGAGCGTCGTCTAGCCCTTTCCTTCTATCTGCTACTTTGCAGCATCACTTCGAAATGTGGAAAAGGGCTCAGCCAATAATAGCTACACGCCTAAAGACATCATTCTACGTGGACGACCTCGTCATAGGAGCTTCCACTGAAGAAGAGGCCCTCGAAATCTACCGTGCTGCATTAGCCATCTTAGCAGATGCAAGTATGGAGTTGAGAAAGTGGTGCTCCAACTCCAGCGTTCTTTGCCATCAATTCCTGAAGGACAACACTTCTCTCGACACCATTGGAGAAGCCAAAGCAACAACAAAGCTGCTTGGCTTAGTATGGGACCGCGAAGCTGACGATATCGTGCTTACCACCAAAGCCGTTTCCGAGTATGTCGCTGCGCACTCAGCCACGAAACGCACCATTCTGCAGTCATTCGCAAGAATCTATGATCCTTTAGGTCTTATGGCTCCGTTCATCATTCGAGCGAAATTATTGTTCCAGCAGCTGTGGCGTAGGAACTCACCGTGGGATGAGCCATTACCGGAAGACGTCGAGAAACAGTGGGAAGGCTGGACATCCGAACTACCAACGCTCTCCTCGCTGCGAATTCCACGCTGCGTCATCTGTCACAATCCGCGACAGATTTCACCGTTTGAACTTCACCTGTTCTGCGATGCAAGCCCACTGGCATACGGCGTAGCCGTCTACATGCGCTACGAGATCAGAGGAGGAACAGTTAAGGTTCAGCTGCTCATGAGCAAGTGCAGGGTCGCACCGCTGAAGACTACCTCGCTGCCACGCCTAGAGCTGCTTGCGTGCCTGTTGGCTGCCAGGCTTTGGAACTACCTCCGAGGAATTCCAGAGACATCCAGCTGTCAGGGCGTGTTTTGGAGCGACTCATCGATAGCCCTACACTGGATTGCTGCTGACGCGAGACGTTGGGAGACTTTCGTGAGAAACCGTGTTCTCGAAATCCAACGCTTGACTTCGGGGTATTCTTGGAGGCACTGTGCAGGCACCGACAACCCAGCAGATTTGCTCACGCGTGGAGTAGCAGCCCAGTTATTGACGCGCAAGTTTTGCTGGTGGACCGGTCCTACGTGGTTGTCACAGCCCCATTTGCAATGGCCTGCGAATATTTGTTCTGCTCCTTCACCGGAGGCCCTTTCTAGCGAGACCAGTGAAGAGATATCCGCTTGCCCCACCGCAGTAGTGGTACTCTCGTCGCCCCCACACGAGCCATTGCTTGAGGTTGCAAGCTTTGGACGCCTCTCCCGATTACTGCGAGTAACGGCTTGGATCATGCGGTTTCGTCGGAACGCTTCGCAGAACATGCCATCTTGTACCGGACCACTTACGGCGTCAGAGTTGCACCAGGCGGAGATGTATTGGTTGAGGCATGTCCAACACTCCGCATTCGCAATCGAAGTCAAGGCCTTGGAGGAAGAACAACGAGTTCCCAACACCTCCAGTGTGCTGACGCTACAGCCGTTTCTCGACCGTGACAGACTACTTCGTGTAGGAGGCCGACTGCAGCAGCTTAACGACCGAGAGGAATTGAAGCATCCGATCTTGCTTCCTTCAGATCACCGGTTCACCGACCTCTTGGTTGATGCAACACACGTAAGGCTCCTACATGGAGGAGTTCAGCTCACCCTCCTGGACCTTCGGGAACGCTTTTGGATCCTCAAGGGGCGTCGCACAGTGAAGCGCGTTCTGAAAGCGTGCTTAGCATGCCGCCGACGGCGCCTACTTCCCGAAGCTGCCCCTGTAGCACCCTTGCAAAGGGAAAGAATTAGTGAAGCAACACCGTTTGAAGTGGTGGGAATTGACTTCTGCGGGCCACTCTATTGTCGTGCTGAATTACCATCCACTGTAAAAGTGTACATCGTTGTTTTTTCTTGTGCTGTGACGAGGGCAGTACACCTGGAGCTCACCACAGATATGACAGCGCAAGCATTTTTGCTAGCCTTCAGACGCTTTGCAGCACGACGTGGAATTCCTGCTATCGTGCACTCTGACAACGCGAAAACATTCCGCTGCAGCGCCAAGCATTTGTGCTCCCCTGTCAAAGACAACGTTCAAGACTATGCCAGCTCTCACCGAATCCAATGGCGCTTTATTGCTGAATGTGCGCCGTGGTGGGGAGGCTTCTGGGAGCGTGTAATCCGCACAATTAAGGATGCACTGAAGCGTTGCCTGGGACGGAGCAGCTTGAGCTACAACGAGCTACTCACCGTGCTTGCTGAAGTTGAGGCGGCAGTTAACTGCCGTCCGCTCACCTACTTGGAGGATGACGTCACATCCGCAGAAGTTTTGACGCCCTCACACTTCTTAGTCGGCAAGCGTCTCGTCACTTTGCCAACAGAACAAGAAAACCCCGCTCTTATTGCTGACGCGCCTGACCTTCGACGACGAGCTCGGCATCGGGAACAGCTGCTTCGCAGGCTTTGGCAGCAGTGGAAGAAGGAATACCTTCTTTTCCTGCGCTCTGCTCACCACAGCAAGCCTGTGCCGTCATCGAACTTAAAGCCCGACGATCTTGTCGTCGTCGAGGACATAAACACTCCGCCTATGGCATGGAAGATGGGCCGCGTCGTTAAGGCGTTTCAAGGAAGAGACGGTATTGCGCGGTCCTTCCTGATACTACTATCGAACGGCCAGCAAGTGCGACGTCCCATACAGCGGCTTTACCTCCTGGAGGCGCACACGTGCAGCGCGGCCGCGGGAGTGTGATGAAAACTGAAGACGACGAAGAGGAGAGAACGCGTGAGAAAAAGGCTCGCGCTAGCGCCATCTTTGAGCAGTCGGTTCAATAAACCGCTACCGGCGGACGCGCAGTCGCTTCGTTCCTTACATGGGCCAGTGCTTTGTTAAAAGCATTTGTGGACAGCTTTCTTACTTGATTGGGTTGAACTCCTGTTGTGCTACCAGTACTAACACCAGCTGAAGTCTAAATTAAACAACTCCTCCAGAGTAATTTCTAGAGGACTTATGCTGACGTTATCGCTTACATTTTTGTTGAACTAAGCTGTCACGCTGTCAACTAAGCTGTCAGGCTTGGCTACTTCCTGTCATTTATCCCATTGTGGGTATCTTTACCACCTTGCAGAGACAGACATGATGCTTGTACACGTTCATGGCAATAAGAAATCGACAGTGAATAGAATACAATAATTTTCTTTTTCAGGTGACGCCTGTTGTGAGCAGCACCTATTCTTTTCTTGAAGTTCCAGCAGCCTACCACAAGATAAAGGAAGGCCACGCCAGGGGAAAGATAGTGATCTCAGTTGAACAAGAATCTCCTGTCCACAAGCCCCAGAAACCGGGACTCGATATCGCGTAATTTTGGGCCTCTATACTTAAGTACTACATGCAGGGAATGTTCGAATTGCTGGTCATGTAGAAATGCAGATTAAGCAGTTGTGACAAATACTTTAGATCAATTTATGTCACGGAATGTTTTTATTCCCCTGCTGGGGCTTTACGATGTATTATATGTCACAAATAAAATGTGCACCTCATTGCAATGGCAAAAAACATCTCTGCATTAGCAGGCATTCAAGGCACGGGTCATCCAACAAACACGGCAAACAATGGCCACTGAAACAAACATTTTTACACCCTTTACCAATGACAAAAAACACTGCTTTCTCTGTTCCAGAATCTCTCCGGAAGACTGGGAAACATGGCAGGACAGGCATTTCAGGTCTATCCAATCACATGTCAAACACAACAGGCCACCATTAGATAAAGTGATCAGAACACTGATAAGGACATGGAGTTTAGCATCCCAAAGGAACACTGGGGCGATGAGAGACATTGTAGTGGAGGGCTTCGGATTAATTACGACCGCCTCGGTGTTTTTACTGTGTTCGTGCATTTTTGTATGTCGCCTCAGTCGAGGACTGAACCCGCAACTTCATGCTCAGCAGCAGAATCGCATAGCCACTGAGCCATCACGGCAGGCAGGACTCCTGCTGCTTTATGCGAGACCAGTTACTGAGTGTAGTCATAAGTGATGTCAAAACACATTAGTGGTGCAGTTATGATCACCAGCATCCAATATTTGCCTACAGTGGCTCCCATTGTTAAAGGCAAACTGCAACGAAATTTCACTATGACTAAATTGATTTAAATGAGCAGTACATATACTGTTGAAGGCAAGGCTGCAGGGCTGGTAATTGTCTAATTTTCTTCTTAGCAGCCTTTAAATATCACATAAGCAGACCATGCCTCCACCTGGTGGTTAGCAGATGTGACATAAATCTGAGCCTGTCGCTTCCAAGATTTCTCAGCATGCTGCAGGCACCTCCTGGCAGTTGATTTTTTTTAAGTTAGAAGGAAGCACAAATATGGAAGCTACAGGACACCATTCACTAATCGCCTTGACCAACACATTTCCTATGCAGAATAGCTGTTGTATGAAAATTTGTCCCAGTTTGAATTTTCCATAAAATACAGACATACAGACGTCGCACCTATGAGCTCCATAATCATGACAGATGTTCAATTTGAAAACTCATATTTGGGAGAAAGCAAGAGGCCACAATTATATGTGGCAACCCAAATATCCGAGAAGCACAGGCGTTCAACATTTCATGCAAGCACTTAAAAAACAGCCACGATGCTGTACAGTACAGAGGGCTGCATATAAGGCCATACCTCAGCTATACTTGTTTTCTGAGAGGTTATTTTACCTTAGGAACTTAACAAATACAGAATAAAGTAAAATTTCTATGACAGTTACTAAGAACTGTCACGAGCTGAATCTTTTGAAGGCAGCACTTTGTCATGGTTATGTTTGGTTTCTCTTCTTAAGCCCATGGAAAATGCACTGCTCTTACTAGGCAATTGCTGTGCTCTATTCAGATGAAATATGTTAATCTCAAAAGTTAATTCTACAGAATTTCTTTACTTTGATGTCATTTTTGTATAATAAATTGCCACGAAATACAAGACTCAAGCACTCGGATATGTCATGTTTAAAAATGTCCTTGCTGTCACAACGCACTGGCTTCCGCTCGCTGCAGCCTCCCAGTTTTGGTTTCACGTACTTTGATAGCTGAAATTCGTCATGCCACAGTTCCGCAGGCAATCCCATTTTTACAGATTAAAAAGTTGATATGGCTTGTACGGAGAGCTCACTTCAATTTCCCGATCACAATGAGCCTGCTGAAACTAAAAGTCTAAAACAGTTAATTAATGGGCTTTTAATTAGCCACTAATTACCTTGTATCACCCGTTACCCTGTGTCGCTGCCACTGATGGCATGTCTCCGAAGGAACCGTCCTTTTATTTAAAAACAGCTATCTTAAAAATATTACTTAAAGACTTCGTAGAAACACCCGGTATAAAGCAATTTACAATACATGTACTTTATAAAGCATGTCACATACCAAAAATCTAGATTTTTACGTGCCAGACGACCACATGCCTATATGTTACAAATTGCTTTTGTCCACAACCCACATGGATGGAAAATGCCAAACTATTTCTCACATTTCAATTCTGGTGGTCAAACACAGTGGATGTACCATATCCACTCGTCTAAGGGCCGTACAATTTTTTTTTTTTTTCCCAATTTTGACGAGGTATGGCCCTTGCAAGTCAGGCCATTTAAGTACCATTTTTCCATCCATGCGTGATCCCTTATCTTAGCACAGAATGCTGTTGTTTTCATAATGCATTTGTTTGTTCATCCACGCACACCACACACCTGGTGCCTGTCTAGTTTTCGCAACTGCTGCTATCGTTGCACAGGCTCAATTCTGCAAGCACACTTTTGGGTATAGTACACTCGTCCTCTGTACCATCCATCTGTGGTTTGAAGCTTATCACAGCAATATCCAAAGACACCCCATGTGCTCCAAATCTAAGAGCAGAAAAGCTTTCTCTTGTTTTCTAAATTTTTGTCAACCTTTTTATTTTTTTAATTTTGGGCTGCCAAGCTTAGGGTGCAGCTCTATACAAGTGTGGCCTTTGCACGCGTGTATACGGTAGCCTAGAATGTTCTGAAAATCTGGCTAGAAACACTGTTTCCTTAGAAAGATTTTTTTTACAGCTTCATTGAATTCGACATCAATATGTTCTGGCTAGGTTCTCGCCACACTCAGTAAACGTATTCTGTGGCTCTGCTGCTAGCATTTGTGGAGGATGTGAGGTCAAGAGACGTGTTTTCTGGCTGCGACCTCTGCTTGCCTTATTTGTCATGTGAATGCTCTTTCCAGCCAGACGAGCTTCGGAATCATTGTCTGTGGAACAACTGTCTGTCATGTGGATGCATGCACATTTACTTGCAGATTATGGTCACAAAGTCAACTAAAGCATTCACATTGAAAGACACTGAGCCAGTAACATGTACAAATATGGCAGACACATTTTGCTGTCATGCTAGAATGAAACGCAAACAAGACAGAACCATCAAGAAGTTGCACTTTCCTGCATACATTCACCGACGTCAGCAACACTGGCAGGATCTGTTCACAGATACTTAGCTCCGAAGCTTTAAGGCATTCAGCACCTACGCACGGTTCTGTCACACATTGCAGTTTCAAGTGATTAAGCATTTACAAATGCTACAGTACTTTGTTTCTTGTCAATTGCATTTCATTCTGGCATGTTAGAACACTAAAGAAAACTCTACCTAAGAAACATTTTTTTATGTCAACAAGGCCATTCTATGACCCCAAAGAGCACCATATTAACGCTGACTGCCCACAAGGAGCCAATCAGAGACTATTCTTGACCATGCTCAGCAGAAATCTTGCAAGATGCACAGTTCAGCCTAACACATCACAGTAGCAACAGGTGTTCAACAGCACCGCAACATTTCCACTGCCCATCTTGTGTTTGCACTCGACCAACTACATGTGAAAATATTATCAGTGGAATTAGTGCACCCAGCGTTTTAATCTGACACTTCCATTTCATTTGGTTGAGCCAATGAGAGTTAACTAAAAAAGATAACAGCACAAGTGAACCACACTTTCCAGGCAGATGAGGAAAGGACAGCCAAAGGAATAAGGGAGCCACGACATTCAAAGTACAGTACCACTTTGTCTCTGAGAACACTGCCTATGGAAGCATTCACTGCGATTTACAATACAGAATCTGCCAATGAGCACTGAGCTTTGTTAACAATTTTTCTCCAATGCAGTTTTGGCTTCACAGGATGCTGCACTTCTAGTAAAGCCACCTTGTTTTCTAAATGATTGAGTGGATCATAGGATTATATTTAACTTTCCAAAGCTACAGCTAAACAAAGCTCATCTGCTCATGCATGATCACATTCCATCTCAAGACATCCAGACACTAGAACCACAACACAGAAAAAAAGAGCTTGGTGCAATAAAATATAGGGCATGTTCTCAGAAACTACATTAATAGCACCTATACAAGCAACAAAAATTTTATTATTCCAAGCAAAAAAGCAATGTTCTTATCTTTTCATGTCTGTGCTCTTTTCAAATACAGTATAGACCACTTATAACGTAACCGCTTATAGTGCAGGACCAGATATAGTACGGTCTCTTCAGACTCCCGTTAATTTTCCCATAGCACTGCATGTATACGCATACAGCTTACAGTGCAGCCGCGTGAGACAAAATACCGGTTATCTCGCCGATAAGGGCGGCAGCGAGCACGCTTCTCAACAAGATGCATGCTGCCAGCTGGCGTATGCATTATTCAATGCAATCAAACTCTCGTTAATTCGGGCTTATTTGGCCGCACATCGGTTAATCCATACTACTTTCGGAGCTCGGTGAGCAAGGAGCGCCGCAAATGTGCGACGCAAAAGAGCAAGAACAGCGCTAGCATCCAACCGAAACGAAGCGGCGGAGTCCGCATCGCCACAGCCATCAGTTGAAATCGTACGTGAATGACAGCAACGCCGGAACGCTTAGAGCCTATTTGTGTCTTTAAAGCCTGAATTCTTCTGTTTACCGCCACGTATAACACCGCGTTGGCCACGGGCTTTCGTAACTGTGTAGTCGTCATCCACGATCGCGTCGATAGCAGCCGCGGTTTTCTCCGCAGTGGTTGCGGCGAACAGTAGTTTCGTGTTTACTCGGTACACGCGTCGGCCGCGTGCCTAGAAAACTGCGTAGTCGCCATCGATGATCGCATAGATAGCAACCGCGGTTTCGACTGCAGTTGTTGCCACGAATGGTAGTTAATTCGTCCAGACTCGGTGCGTGCGTCGGGCGCGTGCCTTCAGCAACGCAAAGTCGCCGTTCGTAATCGTGTCGATATCGGTCATGGTTTTTTCCGCGGCGGTTGTGGCAAACAGTTGTTTCGTTTTGACTCGGTGCAAAGCTGTCGAGCTTGAAGAGCACCGGCTACATCGCGATTATGTTTTCGCCAGCTCACTGGCGAAAACGTAATCGCGATGTGCGCGCGATAGTACAAAGTGTGTCTACATGCTTGGTCTACATGTTTTGCATAAGTGCAGTGCTTGAAAATCGGTGTTTTGGTTATAGTGCGGTACCGCTTATAGTGCAGATATTCGAGACTCCGGCGACTTACGTTACAAGCGGTCTACACTGTACTAAAGAGTGCGACAACGCAGCACACAAGTGCGATTTACTAAACGGTATGATAAAATGGCACTTAGGAAAGTAGCATATCATTTATTCGCCGTCCACTAGCAGGGCATTTTGACAAGCCCAGGCAAATCAGGTGACATTCTCACTAGTGATCACATGGCCAGCAGTATGTACACCCATGACCATAAGTATGTGGACCATATCTGCGGTGAAAAAAAAAAAAGTTTCCTGGCAACTCAGATTGACAAGCTGAAACTGACAAATGCATTGCAATGTTTGCAATGCCAAGCCTGAACTGCAGCCGTCAGTTTCAAGCAAAGAATTAAGTTTTTTTTTTTTTTTTTTTTTTTTAACGGAAGCTCCAGTTCACATACTTTCGACCATGGGTGTACAGACTTGACAAGCCTGTACAAGTGTACAAATATACAAAAGCAATGGCACAAGCTACGAGCTCTGAATGTGAGATCAGAGAATCACTGTGGGAATGTGTGGTTTCGTGGCATTTGTCTAAGATGCAGTTCATATCTGTTCTTCAAGGTGGCTCTGAATCCTCCTCAACTCTCGCATGAAAACACGATTGAAAGCGTCACCAACGTGAGAGGACGTAGAAGCCGACCTTGGCTTTACACTGCCCTTTCTTTTGTGTGTCGACTTCACTCCCGTGCTATTTGAGAAACCAGTCTGTAAAAAATCAAAGCATGGGTATCGCAGTTTATATAGCTAAACAGAAAAAATGGCAGTTTCTTAAACTGCAATGAAGGTTCTATTTTCATGCCCATGGTACAAAAAAAGTTTATCACTAAGGCAGAAAATGAAGGCCCAGCTATTTCTTAATTTAATGCTCATACCACAACGCCGGTATATTGGTGTGAGATCCCGAATTTCACAGTATATTTTGTTGTATTTGGGCCATTTTAGCCGAGAGGAAGTTCCCCAAGCTTTCTAGGTTTTGTCATCATTTTGTTCAAAATGCAATGCAACCTTTCTTTATCGATAAACAATTACCTAAAAAAACACAAGGAACTGCTGTCAAAATTTATGACGTCATGCAAAGCTGGTGCAGAAACTTCAAAGTGGTGTCGCCACCCGTCTAATTTTTCCATGTCTTCTAATGTAACCAGCATTCGCTCAGGATAAGAGTGAGATTATGAGCATTCTAGAAATGTAATTTGCTAATACAGGCTTAACATTCTTTAATGGGACACTTTAGCATCCCTTTAAAGCCACTAGTGGGACAGTAATGAGAAGAAACATGGAGGCATAGAATGTGACCTGGAATGCTAAGCTAAGTGCACTCCCCCATACAAAAAAAAAAAAAAGGCCCATGCAAGCCTCACATGCTGCATATACAAACCACGTGGGCTTTTAGGTAGGGCAGCACATATTGCATGGGATCCTACATCATTATCACATGTTTAATTATTGGACACATTGTAACAAGCTTTTTTGATGAATAACTTTTATATGCTGCAGCAATAGAAGCTATTTTGGGTGTTTCTCAGCACATCCTACTTGCATGTCAACGTATTATTGGGCAGCAGGTGTGTTAACATTAAAAAGACTTAAAACTGACTTAGGATTAGACACCAGATCTTGCAGATTCTGAAGAGTTTGAGCCACAAAAGCAGAAGCTGCAGTAATTACCCTGAAAAATAAACCACTGCTTCATGCGGCGTTTGTACATAAGGTGGGTTCCACTGTCCAGTAGTGTGATGCAGCAACAATGTGTACATAGTCCTAGCGCTTCTACAGATTGCAGTGCACATCAAGTGCACACTTTATCATTAGGCTGCAAACTTGATAACAATGATCACTACTGAGTGGTATAAAATTCAGAAGGTGACTTAATACAGTAGAACCTCGTTCGTACATTTTGCAAAACAACTGCGCAAAAAAAATGTACGAACTGGGCGAACGTATGATCCAAAGTTACTAAAAAATTTGACGGATTCAACTGTAGTTGACATTTACGTAATGCAAAGCGTTGCGAGACGCCGACGCCTACCAAGCTGGTGAGACCCCGAGTGGCTAGAGACACACATCATTTTTGCAGCTTTGGCAAGCTTACAATTGCACTCCTCAAATTCGGCCTGGGTCAGCAGCTTCTTCCAGCGGAGCATTTTGGCTGGAAGTTTTGACGTGCCCACTCAGCGCAAATCGTTGCGGACGGCACGAGACAATGATGCAAGTCGAACTGGTGGGGCCCAAGCAATCAGAGACGGACGTTGTCGCTTTCTTATTGCGTTAGTGTTAACACGGCAACAGGAACCCGAAATGAAATCGAGCTGGTGGGTGGCACCGGAATATGACACCTACAATGCCACCAGAGCAAAACATGATGCTCACTTCGCGCCGCCTTCAGCAGGGAACAGCGGTGTGTTTGGGTTACCACCTATTAAAAGTGTGCCGTACGCTTCCAACGGTACTAAGCCCTACGCGCTGTGAAACAGATAGGTGAGGGTGCTTGTCGCAATAGAGTTGGCGGCGATAGCTGCGCGCAACGATCCGGGAGGAGATTTGCTGGTACCAGAATAAGAAACTAGACATTGAACCGCTGCAGAAGCGGGCAACTACTGTTGTCGATCGTGTACGCCTCGTGCCTTTTCTTGTTTACCTGAGATCTAATGACCGAAAAACATAACTTACGATCGCAGTTTGGCAATGTACTGAACGGTGGTGCCAAAAGATTGCGTTTCCCGGGAACATATGAACCGGTGAAGACGCGTAACTGTATTGGGTCATTTTTTGTGTTCTCTATCACAAACGTTGATGCCGGGAAATCGTACGAAATGGGATTGTATCAACGAGGTTCTACTGTGTACATGTAGATCATCATGGGTGGCTTTATGAAAAAGGCACAGACGTAATGTCCTGTTTAATGGAGGAGGTGGAGTCATGACCAGAGGCAACATATATGAAGCACAATAAAAGTTATTTGCATGTCCGATTAATGAACGAATTACTCAAATCTAATTCACTATACATTGCAAAGACCCATGAGGTGAAAATTTTCAGCATCACATAAAATCATGCCAGAACAAAGACTGTGACCATGGCATCTGATAGCCTCCTTTTAAATTTGAATTAAACAGTTTTACACTGCACCAGAAACACAATGAGCCAATCAAACTTCTCATATTTGTTCAACTAACTCGAATAAATGAACAATGTATGAATCATTCCTGTGTAGGGCTCTACATCCAATGCTCTGCGAGCATTTAAATTCTAGTCGAGCACAAAAACAAAGAAGTTCTGTTTATAGCCCTCCCAGTAACACTTTCACTAATACAAACACCATCACTAAACATTAAAAACAAAGCAAAATGTGTCCATTAATGCTCAACATACCTCTGATTTTCCAATGTCTGCCATTCTGGCCTGAATGCGGCTGATTAGCCGCCGGCACTGGCACTTTAGAGAGTGTCGCGTGCCAGGCATTTGGGCCTGATTCAACTGCTTCAACAGCTGCTCCCCTTGGCTGCAAAAACCAAAACCAGCAATCAGAAACACAAGTAGGCAGCACAATGAACACCTTGTATGCATGGTGCAATCATCATATGAAGACTGTTAATGTGCGTACACAACATTAACGATATTGTGGCCACAAGTTGAGAGAGCTAGGTATAGTGCCTTCACAACTCTGCTGCTTATGATGGTAAACTATTTTACCCAAAGATTCATCAATGGCTGTGAATACAAAAATATAGCAGAGAAAACTTGGAATTGGTAAAGGGCCATAAAACGCCTGGACATTATTTTTCGAGAAGCCACGGAGTTTACTCAAACACATACTAGAGGCAACTTTGGCACTAATGCCTACAGGAGCTGCAAGCGTGCTGGTTCGGCCAGCATGGGATTGATGTGCAGTATGTGGATTTGCCTATACTTTGCTTTTCCAGCTTCAAATGGATTTGTGACTGCAAATTTATCATTTTCAGTGAAATACTGTGTTTTAAATGCAACAATTCGCAATGATTATGCATGTGCAAAGAAAAATATGATTGTTTGGACACTTAGAAAGGTTAAGTGCAATGAATAATGCCACAAGAATGTTTGAAAAAACAAGCATGAAGATTAGGCCGATCCACGTTATAACTATAGTTCTCATGGTAGCTGAATGATTTGCAGCGCTACATTTACCTATAGTAAATTTTGTAGCAAATCTATGCCCAAGGGTACTTTCTCCCCAAATCCTAACACTGCGGCATGGCATTGTCAACACACAGACAGAATGCCTCTTATGAAAACACTCCCACTGGTTGCAGAATATTTTCAGTTCCTCACATGCTCATCAAACCAATCACTGATACAGTCGAATGCCTCTACAACGAAATCACCTGTTTAACGAAGAAATGTAAGCGCCCCCAAGCTGATTTGTTGATTTATAGCAAATGCACATAGCGGCACCGCCACTTCCCTCTGTAGAGCCCGCAGAGCAGCGGTGCACATAGAAAGTGCCACCGTGCGGGAGGGTATGGACATCACAGTAGCTACGATAACCGTCCCCTCAACTTTCAACCAACATGATGGTCTGTGCTTAGAACTGACATCATCGAGGCCATCAAGGAGGGGATGAAGGTTGAGAAGGCTAGCAGTGATGAAGTCTGCCAACTAGCCAACAATTTTGACGAGAGAGGCAATAGCGACATTCGACGCTCTGCAACTGTACGTTGCATCACTTCCCGATTTCACTGCTGAGCATGTCGCGAACCTCGTTGCCATAGCAATAAAAATAGATGTCACTGTCATTGGAGTGTGGAGAGGCATGGGTAAGGTTTGCTTCGATTTTTTTTCTTTACACTGAAGAAGCCAATACAAATAGTGCCTCCACATGTTGACAGATTGAACACAATCCTGCTAATGGCCAGCACGCACTGTATGGACTGAGAATTATCATGGGAGCGTGAATTAAGAAGGAGCACAGGCTGAGGACTTCTCGCTTACACTGTGGCACCTTAGGTGCTAATGGTGCACCTAACAACTCATTTCGCTTGGTATTTAGATAAATTATACTTGCCGAGGAAACCTGCAACATTGGGTTTTGGTGGGCAGGTTTGCTCATTGCTAGTAGCAGTAGTAGTAATAGAAGTAGTCATAGGATGACATTCTCACAGACGAGTAGTACACTAACTCGTACTCATTCTGCACTGATCTTACAAACATAAGATGAAGTGTGAGTGAATGATGAAACATGTGACTGGGCATGGTTATGAACAAGAATGAGTGTCAGCGAGTTTTAGTGGACGTCAATATGAAAATAAAAGTCAGTGACTTTGAGGGGACATGACTGACTGTCGGTGAGTGTGAGTAGACGTGAGTATGAACATGAGCGAGTTGCCTGTGTCTGTGAGTGAACGTGAGTATGAGCATTGGTGGGTGTCAGTAAGTGTGGATGAAAGTAAGCATGGACGTGAGTGAATGGTGGCGAGTATGTGTGGGCACAAGTAGGCACGTGAGTGAGTGACAATGAGTGAGATAACGCGAATGCCAGCAAGCCAGTAGTGGAACAGCCATTTGACCTTTTGGCACAGGCCTTGGTGCAGCCAAAAATCTGATCTGGCACAGCAACAAGCACTTTTGGTGCAGCATCCAACACACATCTATGCACCAGATAGTCTGAATTTTAACTGAAATAGTCAGTTAGTGCAGCATAGCCAGCTTTATGTGCATCAATGAGGCATTCAGGCAAAATGCTACTGAACTAATGTCATTAATTATTGACAAATAATTTTCCCTGTTGATATGTAGTAACGGTATAAAGCCGTTTCTGCAATTTAGGCTTGCAACAGCCACTGCGAATTCAGTCAACTTTAAGACAGCAAGAAAAAGGAAGTTTGCGGAACTAGGGCTTGTCAACAATACCACACCACTGGACGTCTACGACTAAACCGAAGTTATTGTGAGCCAATGCCCTCATCCTCTCCACACCACAGCTTTCATCCAATGTACACAATCTCTCCTGCATAACTGTACCATGGTACATGTAAAAGCTGCTTAAATTTGAACCACGGAATCAGCTCTTGTGACTGCACCGGGAAGGTCCCCGCTCATAAGCAAATTTTACGTCGGCAGTTGAGTACACGTATTACAAGATAATTTTAAAGTGGTGCCACCAACAACTATGCTAAATAATGTGTGACCGGACATTATCCGCAAATCACCGCTCTTATGCAATTAGGCCCAATTGGTGCAGCTGTTCGACCACTGGCGAGTATATTGCCTGAAAAAATATTGGTGAGCGAGTCTGAGTGCGTATCTACTTACCGTGACAACCTAGTTTGGTGGTAGTTAGTCGTAGTTAGTAGTAGTAGTAGTAGTAGTAGTAGTAGTAGTAGTAGTAGTAGTAGTAGTAGTAGTAGTAGTAGTAGTAGTAGTAGTAGTAGTAGTAGTAGTACAGTACAGACCCCTTATAACGTAACCATTTATAGTGCAGGACCGGATATAATTCGGCCTTTTCAGACTATCGTTGATTTTCCCATAGCATTTTCCCATGTATACATGTATCGCTTATGGTCCAGTTGCGGGAGCCTGAATACTGGTTACAGTGTGGCTGCCTGGCAGTTCGGCAGTCAGCCGAGACAGCAAACCTTCCCCTCAAGCCGCAGATATAGTCCGGCGTAATGCGCGTGTGCGCGCATCGAGTTCTGCACCGTCCTGGTGGCAAACAACCGGTGTCTATACTCTGACATGACACAACTGGCACGTCTGGCACATGAATAGCTCTGTTTCTATTTTTCGCCCACTGCGTCGACCACGCATCCCAGCACTCCTCACGCGGGGCGGGCAAAATGACGCAATGGCGGGTGCGCACAAGCAAACATGAACACATCTCACTCAATGTCTGTGGAAACTCGTCAAAACGCTATAGTGACGAAGCGCGGCAGCAACAGCGAGCGAACTGACCTTCGTGCTGCATCTCGCATCAACGCAAACCAAGCCGCAAAACACAGCGCATGGCAGACTGTGCCCCCATCGCAGATGGCTTTCAAGATACAGCGGCCCCAGCGGGCGTGCGCAGCCGCCCGGGCCGGCCGGAGTAGAACGCGCACCCATTCCTCCCGAAGCCTCGCATGCGACAGAAGACATCGCTTCCTTCCTGGTTTCGTCCCTCGCGTGCGCAAGGTTGAGCCGCGGCCGCCGGCTCACCCTCGCACGCGTTTACTCGCACGTACAGCTTATGGCGCAGGGGACGATTTTATCGACCTTGGACTTTATAAGGAACCTCCCAGCGACGGCAGAAATGCACCTGGAGTGTCCATATAATTGCTATCGCAATAAAATTGTTGTATTGGTTATAGTGCGGATATTGGTGACTCCGGCGACTTACGTTATAAGCGGTCTAGAAGTCGCATCCAACACAAAAATATCTGCGAAAAAAAAATTGTGGGGTTTTACGTGCCAAAACCAGTTCTGATTATGAGGCACGCCGTAGTGAGGGACTCCGGAAATTTGGACCACCTGGGGTTCTTTAACGTGCACCTAAATCTAAGTACACGGGTGTTTTCGCATTTCGCCCCCATCGAAATGCGGCCGTCGTGGCCGGGATTCGACCCTGCGACAAAAATATCTGCATTATAAGTATATATTCATTACACACATAGCGCCAAAAAAAATCTAAGATTTACTTTCATTATATCGTTCATTAATTTGTTATATCCTTGTTAGTTACAATGAGGCTTGACAGTACATAGTAGGAACAGCCTGTAAGTGGGTCCGAGTCCAAAATGCAAAGCGAGGAGGGATGGAGAGCCTAATGTGCTAGAAGTATGCAAAAATATTGGTACAGAATTTATGAAGAGGTCTACCATGGTTGTGAAAATGATGACATAAAACCTTGCACAGGTTGTCTGTTCTGGAGCGATGCGACACATGCACCTATAAATACACCTGTACGAAGTCTTTCCCTTGCCTCTCTCTATGCAACAGCACTATGGAAGATCCTAACACGGAGCGTAAGATGACGCAGCATCAAAGTACACCTGGCAACAGCACACACCACTACTTGCAATCTTTTCCAAAGCGTGTGGATCATTTAAACTACTATTTGTGTATCTGTGCTTCCTTTACGGCCTACTACATTGTTCACTTTAGAAAATTTTTTCGAAGATTTCACATAAACATTCCTTAATTAGCCCAAGTGAAAAAGAAGCAAACTCACTGCATCAGTTGCACAAGGTCGCTGCTAGCAGCATCAGGTTGAGATGCTGCACGCAAGTCAATCTCACTGTTGCTCTTGGGCAACCCTGCGTTCCCTACTACACAAACATGTCGATGTGTGCTGTCTGTAAAGTCCTGCCCCACGTTGCTCTGTGGCTTGGCCTTCTTCAGGAGAGACACGAGGTTCTGAAGATTCGCAGGGAGTGAGTGACTTGCTGAAGTGCTCTGAAACATAGCAAAAGTAATGCAGCACATTGTTTGACTGGCACCTTTGTTGTTAGCAAAAACTTTAATTGGATTTTTATGCAACAACAGTGCACATGTTGGGGGAAAAGCTGAACTCCATAAACATTTTCATGGTTCAAGAGACGGCTGCTCTTTGGCCTATGGCAGCAGTGTGCAGAAGTCACATGCCCACTTGCTCTCCTAAGCACATTTCAATTTTACCGCTACGTACTTGCCACAGTTCAATCTCAGACACGAAACAGGTCGCTCTTTAGAGGGCCCCTCACCAGGCCCTGCTATAAATTTTGGTTATTCACTAGAAGTTGTAAAGTGTGATCCAGGGTCGGAATAACGTAATGATTCTATTCTAACATTGTTCCTTTTTGCACTTCTTCAACTTTATCAGTGATTCAAGTGCTGCTCCACCCACAACATCATTGGCTCGATGAGCCATAAATTGTGGATAATAAGAAAGGAACAGAATCAAGCCAACATAATCCTTACGTTATATTGTTTCAGGGAGCATTCTACCGCAAGATTATTTAAAGAGGGTTTAGTAATACCCGAGATTGGAACAAATGCAACGTTGCAAGATGATGACGCAAGAAGCCAAGCTACCCTGGCCACAGCTCTCTTCCATTACTCAACCAGCGCACACAAACATTTCCCCCTGCCTGCTCTCATACCAGAGCTGAAGGCCCATCACATTTACACCACAAAACTACCTCCTGGTTTTCTCTTTCTCCAATCATTTTCTTTCTCTATTCATTTTTCTTGCTGTGCAGAGCATTTTCGGAGGCAGTTTTACACACACTGCATTTCACGTAAATACAGAAGAAACAAACTAAACGAGATAAATGAGAGGCTCTCAGCTGCTAAACAGGCTGTCCACATTACTACTGGGTATCCATATGCTGCAAGTGGAAAGTGTGTGACATCATTCATGCTGGCGGTGAGAGTCGCTTCTCCGAGAAGAAGGGTGCAGGCTTTCATTTCAATTTTCCATCTCTATTTTCATTGCACATCCAGTGCACAAGCTTCATGAGGGAACCTTTAATAAAAGGCACTGATATCAAGAAACATGCACACATCCATGAACAAAGTGCACCCAATCAACCTTTCTACAGGCCAATACACTCGCAACAATGTTCACCAAACCCAAAGTTTCGAGCCTGGCAAATGATTGTCACATAGGCATTAGTTTAGAGCACATGCGCAAGCTCTCATCTATTTCATTGCGGCAATCTGTCATGTAGCACATAACACTGCTTAACACCATGAAAGATGCCATAAACAAAAAGACTAAAGAAGGCAATGACCCACTGCACTAGCATTATCACCGCAGCCTGCTTTCTTGACATATCCTTGCTACCCTAAGTGTGAACCATTGCTGTTTAACAGCACTGAGTGACCATCTGCATGTTCAAACAAGTCCATGGCTGTGATTGGCTAAGCACTAAGCTAAGCACCGTATTTAAAAAAGTGCACTTACTTTGCTGAGGATAAATGGCACGTCTGCAACATTGAGTCTGCACTGGTAAACTTGGTCAGGAAAACGAACAGCATGTGGAACAGCAGATGTTGACCTTGCTCGGCGAGTCTGGCTCGAGTGCTTTGCAGGCACTGCAGCTTCAGGCTCCTAAGGTGATGCATAAAAAGCAATGAACAGATTAATACCCTATTATACACTTGAACCAGGCAATACTTTACAAAAAGTAAAAGAGTAAGAGTATGCTTTACATACGTCTAACAACGCACTCATTCATTCTGGTAAGGCAAACTTGCAAAAAAAAGTATTCCTCGCCATGATGGGCATGTAAAATAATATGAATGCAATCACAGTAGTAAAAAGCAGCTTGAAGCCAAGAGAGATCTGTAAACGTGTACATTTAAAGTTCGATCACCAGATGCTCAGCACATTTCAATAAGCCTGCTGCTCTGCTCTTAGTAATACTGACTCTTTATTGACCATGTGCCTTGTTACGTACGTGTAAGGCTCTGCAACAGCAGATACGAAAGGTATGAAAGGCCCAAGGAAAGGGAAACAGACTGAATGATTAATAGATCTTTGCAAGTAATAAACGATGTCAGAGAGCTGTGCTGCTAAACAGAGCCTTACCGCAAAGCATCACTGAAGCACTAAAGGCGATACAAACGTGCATTACATAAGATCTTATACCATAAAGCTTAAATGTGGCAGCACACCATTTATTACACTGCCACCGACAATAACCGCTCTTGTGGCTGTGTGTACACTGCGCGCATAGTGCAAGCGAATCCGCCGCACCTTTGGAGTCGTTTTTCTCGCCGTCCTTTTCCTGACGTCCGTGTTCATCTCTGATAGAGACCTCTGGGCTGCAGGTCGCTGCTCGGGCACAGGGGCCCGGACTTCTTCTGATTCGACAAACACATCATCGTTGTCGTAGCTGGGAGACTTGGTAAACGCGGCTTCCGGAAATTCATCGGGAGTGCTCCTCGGTTTAGTGGAGAAAACCAGAACTCGTCGCGCGTACCGCAGTTGTTCCTCAAGCAAGGCACACTGGGCTTCCACCAGCGCAATGTGCTCTCCGAGCTCTATATACACACGAAAATAAGAAAGGCCAAAATAAGATAAGCGACAAAGCTGGACATGTTACGGCGAGAAAAAAAAAAAAAAAACATGACACCTGCCTGAAGTAGGACAGCTGTGAGCCGCGCGCTTCTTCGCCTCAAGACGGTGGACCTTTTCCAATAGCTTGGCGAGTGAATGTATCACTTCTGTAAATTGCAAGTTTACGATAAGTTTCGGTCAAGCCACAACAAAAACAAGCCTTACCATCGCCTTTCGTGCCGTGAAGGCTAGCGGTCTCTTTGATCTGTAACGGCATCGTAAGCCCGATACAAAAGACTTGAGGACGAGTCGCCGGATATTCTGACGACGGTCTGTGCTCACTTGCGCACAATAAAAGCGTTCCTCAGAAGCTCGCACCTGGTACATGAAATATAAATAAGCCGCAGGACTTCGGGCACAGACGTAGTGACAGCTTTTCAAAACTCGCAAAAAGCGAAGCACGAGAGAGACATCTAGCGCCACTCAACGACAAAAACGCGCGTGACGCTTGGAAAAGTTTCGGTTTCGGCACGTAAAAGCTCGAAAAATGACAATGCTTCTGACGCTAAACTGCTAGCTTATCAAAATTCAATTTAGCTAAACGGCTGAAAGCATTTCGTGCCTGTTTTATTTCGGAGGCGTTACGTAAATCAAATAAGTTTGTTCCTCTGCTCCAAGTTGCGGTATGAATTGCGCAAATTAGTCATGGAGCGGGCGGATGTCAGTATTTTGGATTTATGTGTGGTGTTGATAGTAAAAGTAACAAATCACTGTAAAAACGGATTCCCGATCTTCACGAGACTGGTAGGGGAACACATGTGGGTGAACACACACAACACATCTATGAAACTATGAAAATTTGACAATATGTATCCCGAAAAGCCTGTGTCTTAATTGAGCGCTGTCTAAATTACTGGGAACGCCAGTACATTTCACATCAAAATTAGGGGGTGAATATTGAACTGAAATTGGTCCTTACAGCAACAGCTGAATGGCTTCAGTTTCACTGCTGAAACATGTGTCCTAGGGTAATTTATTATAAGTTTAATAATAAGTAAAATAGTAGAAACTCCTCATCTATAATTGCACCATACAATTTGTTGCAAGTAATGTTTTAGCCACACTCTGGCTGAAGAGGCAAAATTGCACTCCACCACAGCCAACTTATTTTTTGATATTCAAACACCCCAGTGCATCCGTCACAGTTGTGAGGAGGCAGACTAGAGCTAAAGGAGGTACAAGTGCACTCCCAGGCAGCTGCTCAGTCATTATGGGACCTCAATGCTTGGAAATTAGGAGTGTATCTCTCCAACCTGAGGGCATCCCCACCTATTATAAGTGCTTTGGGATACCACATGGAAAAGTGTTGCCATGGTAGCAGCCCAGATTACCCTTTCACAGGGATTTTGTTATGTCCACCGGGTTCAAAAAGATTCACAAGATGCGGGCTCATTCCCTAGGACAGTTCCTCCCTAAAGAAAGCTGAGTGTCAGGTCGGGGGATGCTTGTGCCCATTTGAATAACTGGGGAGTAACTGGTGGCAGCACAGTTTTCAACTCACATCCTCCAGCAGCCAATGCGGATACTCAACAGCGAGGCTACAGCTGTGGTATGCAAAACTGGTATGAGAAACTGAATAGAATTCGCCATGGCCTATGCAACTGAGCCAAAGACAAAGGTGTATAATAATCATATAAACTTTATTAGCAATGAAACATTCTTTGTTTCACCAATAATCCATCCTACAGGCTTCACAGATAGTTTTATCCCGAGGTAGCAATGCGCAGTGATACAGGGCTCATATTTTTTGGCTTGTACTTGTAGTATGGTGAGTAACGTCCAATTAGGAACATGTCACGCCCCTTCCAAGTGAACCTGAAAAGGGCATACAGAGTGCTTAGAAGAAAAGCAACGAAACAACATGAATGCATTCTCGAAACTTCAAAAATTTTTGCATGTACCTCAGCATTCCACGATACAGTCCTCTTGGCGAAAATTTTGGATGGTGGTAAAGGCCAAAACATGAGCAAAGTGCACGCAAAGTTTCGAAGTCATCTTTCGATGCTTGGTGAAAGTAGATGCTGATTGCAGGCCTGGAAAGGATGCAGTTGACAAATGTAACAGGCAATCAAGACTGAATTCCAGCGAAGAATTTATTTCTCAAAACATAAACTGAAGCTACAAAAGTAAGTGCTCAAATAACTTAGACTGGGCATGTGACCGTTCTAAAGTTTAATAAAAGTTTTATTTCCTGACTGAATGCCTGAACTATATAATATAGCCAATCTTATTTCTGCGAGGAAGAAATATTGCCCGTAATCCCTGTCCTTATTTGTGCACTCATATGCAGACATGTTATTGAATATTCCTGATTGAAAAAAATGCATTTAATAAGAAAGGCTATCTTTAATTTTCTTGCAACATTTCCATATCAAAGACATTAACATATGCTAGAGCAACATGGAAAAAATGTTGCATATTTTTATTATTTATCAAAAGAAAAAGCTGGTCAAATTGACACTATCACTACTACACTCTAAAAATGTTTACACCTTTTGAGTATACCTTGTCACTAAACAATAATATTCTTCTGCCTTGCTTCAGTTTCCTTTCTTGAAAACTCTGCACTCGCTACTTACTGTCAAGAATATCACGCTAATAATGTGCACGTTCTTCGTGACTTTCAAGTACCGGGTGTGCAACGCTAAAGAAAGAAAAGGTACGCAAGATAGATGACGATTATTATTTGGGGACATGATAAGCCCCAAAGGATGCAAACTTTTTTTGTGGAGTGTAAGGGTAAAAGGCTCTCACTCTTCTCTTTATTATGACATCTGTTGGTGGCCAATGGCATACTTTTGTGCCTCACTCTAAGTGTACAGATCTGTCTGTATAATAAATCAAAATTCTGTTATGAACCACAATTTATTAAATTTTTGTTATTCCAAACAAAAATGTGTCATCGCTAGGACCATGATATAATGCAAGCTAGCTGTACTATGAGAAATTACGAGTCTAGTGGTGCGGGAAACTACCACAGTTAGCAACTACTGAACAGGTGAGGTTGAGTTTCCAACCTTTTCTCCAATAAGTTCTTTGCAGATTTTTTTTTCTTTCATACACATATGCAAAATCTAGGTCTCAAGCAAACATATATTTTTGCAGCGATGACCTTTGAGTACTTTTCTCTTGAATTTTGAAATACAAGGCTTTTTACCAAAGATGGTGTCCACATTGCGCCCTCCAGCAATGGCCCCTTTAGGGTAAGGTTGCATTCACACCAGCAATTGACAGAGGTCATGTGGTTGACTATGACTAGCAACCAAAGAGCAACTCAGGGTGATCAATGCTAACACCGGCAAGCGCAACTTGTGCTGATGTCCTGCTCCTGTGCTGCTTATTTGTTTAGCAGCTTTGCAACTCCAGTTGCAGAGCTCAAAGACTGGACAGCAAGTGTAGGGATGGTCGATTAAATATTTTAATCGATTAACGATTAATCGTTCGTCGGTTTAGCCTGTAATCGATTAATCGCTTTCGATGCGGGGCTTTTCGTCGATTAATCGATTAATCGACTTTTTTTTCCGGCGCTTTAAAAAGGCTGAAACACAGTTATCTACTCACGTAAGTACCCATTATAACGTTTGAAAGGTGGAACCAGGATAAGAAATACAAGGGTATAACCTTTGATAAAGAATAATGTTTGACTTCTTGAAGGCCAACTATAATTGCCACTAGGGACTAGTGAAGGAATAAACAATATACAGGGTGTTCATATTTAAGTTTTACCCACTTGAAAGGAATTTACAGGATGACACCAGTTTCGAGATATTATTTCTCAAAGTGTGGGACGAAATACATGGGCATTCCAGTTACTTTTGTACTTCAAGGCATTTTCTGTGGCAGGTAGCATAATTCTTATCGTTGAGCTGGGTTATTCGAAGAGGCGGACATTAGTAGCACGAAAAATTGAAATATATATTTGACTAATTAACAAACATTGAGTAATGAACTTCTTAGTTAATTACCTTACGAAACATACTACAATTTATGAATTGTAGCCGATGAGTTCGCAAGACCCACTTGAAAGGAATTTACAGGATGACACCAGTTTCGAGATATTATTTCTCAAAGTGTGGGACGAAATACATGGGCATTCCAGTTACTTTTGTACTTCAAGGCATTTTGGTAAAAATGTAAGTGGAACAACAGCGTTTCTTTACGGCGAGTTTGATGGTGCATATCTCCGAACTGGTGTCATTCTGGAAATTCAGTAAGTTCTTGATGAGGGCTAGTTGGTTCATAATTTGGAACTGAGGTTTGAACAGCGCGAAGAAAACAAGGACACGAAGAAACAAATACCACAAACAAGCGCTTGTTTGTGGTATTTGTTTCTTCGTGTCCTTGTTTTTTTTTTTCGCTGTTCAAACCTCAGTTCCAAAATCTGGAAATTAATTCCTAGTGGATACGCCTGACAAGTGGATACGCCTGTTTTCTAATGTACCAGCAGGTGTTCATCAAGGCTCAGTCCTCGGTCCACTTCTCTTTTACAGCGAAAGCGTGCGGCCCCGATGTTTACAGCGAAAGCCCCACTGCTAAACATCGGGGCCGCACGTTTCAGCTTCTCTGGTTAACCATCTGTACGGAGTGCTTGGGCGATGTTTTTTAATCTATATTAACGATCTTCCAAACTGCGTTCTTTGTTCTTCCATAAAGCTATTCGCAGGTGACTGTGTTCTCTACCGTAAAATTCCTAATTCTTCTGATTCCCAAGAGAATCAGGACGACCTTAACCGCGTAACTGAGTGGTGTTATAATTGGTGCATGCAAACAAATTAAAATAAATGCAAGGTCATGCGAATATCTCGTAACACTGTCATGCACACGTACTTTATTAATGGTGCACCTGTGACGTCAGTTACTTCTTACAAGCATCTCAGCCTTCACATATCAAATAACCTTTCTTAGCATTCGCATATTGGCTATGTTGCTAATAACGCTAACCGTATGGTTGGTTACTCGCGCCGTAATTTTAGCTCTGCCCCTTCGTCCCTGAAGCTAACTCTTTACAAAACTTTAGTTCGCTGCAAATTGGAGTATGCTTCAGCCATTTGGGATCCGACTCAGTCTTCATTAGTTTCTACTCTAGAAAGTATTCAAAACCGCGGTGCACGCTTTGTCTTATCTAATTATTCTCGCTATGCAAGTATCTCATCAATGAAATGAACTCTTAACTTACCTGATCTTTCGTCACACCGCAAATGTTCCCGTCTTTCCCTTTTTCACAAAGTTTTTCATTTGAACCCCCTTCTAAAAGAAACCCTTCTTGCCCCTCCGTCTTATATTTCGTACTGAATAGTAAAAACCAGTCAAAAGACGAAGGACAGAGAAGAGACGTGGCACACACGACGACTGGACTATTCAGTATGTACCAACTGACCCAGACAGCTACTCTACTTATATTTCGTCCCGCACTGACCACAGCCTTAAAATTGGGGTGACATTGTGCCGCACAAACCGGTACAGTGACTCATTCATCCCTAGGACAAGCACGGACTGGAATCGCGTTACCGCATCAGTCGCACTCATCACCGACTCTACCAACTTCAAGACCACTGTTCGAATGCATATTGTTAATATTTTTGGTTTGTATTTTTGCTGCATTATTTTTTGTTTTTGACTCCACTCCTTTCTGTAACGCGTTCGGGCCTGGAAAGTACGTGAAATAAATAAATAAATAACTTCACCGGCTACAATTGGTAAATTTCAATATACGTCGTAAATTAATTAACTATGAAGTTAATTAGTAATATTTATTAATTATTCGAATATGTGTTTCAATTTCTCGTAATAATGTCCGCCTCATCAATGATAACAATTATGCTACCTGCCACAGGCGATTTCTAAATATTCCATAAAACTTAAAAAGGAACACCCTGTAGGTTAAAAATGGCACTTACTGAGGAGGGTGGGCGTGGAGGAAGGAGAAATTAGAAGAGAGCATTGCAGCACGACTGACATCAAGAAGTAATGGCCCAACACGTGATCGCCACATCAGAGCGCGCGGTAGGTTTAATGCTGCCGGGTGCAGGGCAGCAGCGCAGCTGAACGGGTGCGCACCGATTTGAAACTACTGCGAACCAAACATTATCGGCCAATACGTTGTCTCTCAGGGTCACGTGCTGACCCTATACTGCGAGGTAAACAGCGAAGGAAATGGCAAGACTTGCTGCCTCACGTAATGATCTCTCCTAGTTCATTTCTTCCTCCACGGGGGGCGGCCTCTCTCTGGCCCCAGGCAGCCTGTGTGACGTGTGCTTAAAGCGGGGAAACGCTTGGCAATCTCGGCAGGACTCGGGGAAAACAGTTGACAGTCGCTCTCGGTCTTCGCAGCCGCGCTGTCGTTGCTCGTGCTCCGCATTCTATAGTACGATTTCAAAATTTTCACGCCACTTTAGTCACTGTCTGGAAAACGATTAATCGAACTGCTTTCATCGATTAAACCGATTAAATTAAAGGTAGACATCGATGACGATTAATCGTTTTGCGGCGTACTTTTCGTCGATTAATCGATTAATCGTTCATCGATATCACCATCCCTAAGCAAGTGACTGTCCCAAAATGGTGAAATTGGTCAAAAAGTGACTATTTGCGACTAACTCAGTCGTGTTACCTCCTTAACTCGCCAATGTGATCGTGGCCTAACAGACACCAATCTCAAGGACCATGCTTTTGCATACTGCAGGTGCCAGAAGAGACTACATGGCGGCCATGGTTTGAGCACTGTCTATTGCCTCATATTGCTACTGCTATAACAAAATGCTCACATCATCTCAGAAGCCGAAAGGAAACAAAATCACTACAGCATGTTTCAGAAATAAGTACCTGTTTGATGCCGTTGAACTAGACAGGTGGGGAAGCCACGATCCAGCACTGCAGAGTGCAAGGTATCGCTGAATGAGTGCCCACGTCTCACTGGTGCTCAGCATATTATGCACCACCTTCTCATAGTGTGAACGCTCAAGAGTCTCCACACCTTCAATGGTAACTCCAAGCTCCCTAAACATCAGAGAGATGTTAGAAACATAAAATGCTCATTATGGATTGTTGCATGCTGTACAACAGGAGTTTCACAATGAGTGTTACAATATCACACCAGCAATCCCCGACGTCCCTGCATACTATGTAGGGATCAACAGAGGGCGAACAAGGAAACGCTCAGCGTAGAGACGATGTTCTGACAAGAAAACATGTCTTCATCCTTAAAGAAGTACTGAGAAAAATTTTTGTCTAGTTTATATTTCTTTATTGGACAGCTGTCGACTCAGTAATTACACTATGGAGCCTCCATTCCTTGAGAGTGCAAGAAATAATTATTTACGTTACCTTTTAACGCGAGCCATTCGAAACATGTGCCAAGTGCAGCATGGCTTCAGACGTTAAAGGGAAGACTGTTATCATCACCGAAGCCTGATTTGGCAGTCTCGTGGTACCAGACCCCCGTGACACACTTAGATCGTGCTGGCGAAAACTGAGCCCATTCAGCACTTGATGGACAAGAGGGGAGAAGAGCGAGTTCCCCTGTATTTCCAGGAGAAGTGCACCATTGGAAGGGTCAACCTGGAGCTTTCGTGAACATGGTCGCATTGCATGGCCTTCAGTTACTACACCAGGCTGGCTGGCACACTCTTGATTTGCTTGTGATACCACATGACCGTGACCTTCGCTTTTGGGTGACGTGAATATTCTCCTTTCTCACATTTGAAGCTGTGCTGCACTTGGTGCGCATTCTGAATGGGTCACCTAATAGGTGCGGTAATTACTATTTGTTTGTGGCATTCTCAAGGAATTGAGGCTTCATATTGTAATTATGGAGTCAACAGCTACCTAAAGAAAAGAGTGGGACACAAATTTTTCGTGTCAGTAGTTCTCTAAAAAGACAAGCCCCCTAAAAAGAGAAGTGCTGTTCATCTATTGTTGATTTCTTCAAGTCTCCATCTTTCTATGACTCCTTTGTCTTGTTTGTATATGATGTACAGTGCTCGTGGAATGAAACGTGGCAGGTAAGCTTTAAGTATACACCGGTTCATACTTCAGCAGGCAACACTGTAGAGGCTATACAAGTTGTGTGGCCATAGATATGTCACTGTGCAGGTTTTGCAGTACAGTTGTTCTTCATGTGCATTGTTTATTATGAAATAACTACGTCACATATTACAACTGCTACTTTTGGATGCAAGTTTAAGTCGAATAATACATTACTTGTGCATATTAATGCTTCTAGTAGGCAGCCAATATACTACATATACTTGGTCGCGAGCACAAGCGATGTGCTGTAGCCGCTGGTCGCAAAAACATGTTACTCCGCTCATTTGGTGGTAAATAGGTAAAAATCGATAACCGGTGGACCATTAGGGTTACAGAATGGATACCAAGAGAAGGGAAGCACAGTCGAGGTCGGCAGAAAACCAGATGGGATGATGAAGTTAGGAAATTTGCAGGCGCAAGTTGGAATACGCTAGCGCGAGACAGGGGTAATTGGAGATCGCAGGGAGAGGCCTTCGTCCTGCAGTGGACATAAAATATAGGCTGATGATGATGATGAGGTTTAGATCTCCGACACCTTTTGTGTAATAAATACATCAAATTTAGCGACCTGCAACTACGAGACTTAAAGGAGTCCTGAACCCCCCCCCTCGGGATTGGTGAAAAAACATAGTCCGCGGACAGCATATGTTGCGGTGAACAGCTTAGGCAAGTTTTACAGTCGTGCATGACGCGTGGAACTTGTAAGCGAAGCACAAAGTCACCTTTCTCTCAAACGCTCTTTTCAACAGAAGCCATGTCCCTAACTCTTTTCAGGACGCTTTATTTCATCATAAAGTGTCCGGAAAGCACGGCTGTTATTGGCCAATAGCTGAAATCAATCAAGAAGGGTGTTTGGACCTGTTTGGATCAGTGTGCTTCTTCCTACTATTACTGTGTAAATTTATTGACGAAGTTTAATAAACATGCTGAAGTAAACGAAAGTCTGCTTTTGAATTTTGATAATAATTACGTACTTCCGGAAGAAGCCGACTATAGTCTGCTCCTGCTAGGCCGTGGAAAACAGCCTATTTTAACTTCAAATGCATTTCTCCACTTCGATAAAAAGTGGTTCAGGGCCCCTTTTATTTTACATCCAGTTCATGGTGTGTACCTAATACTTTTCTTTCATATGTGACACACTACTTTTTGGTTGCAGATGCCAACAGTAAAAGAAGTCTCCCCAACCTTCGTAGTGTCGCCTGCTACGTGTGAAACAATGTATAGAGCATTTCATATATGCAACTACTTGGAAGAACTATGTCATGTCGCTATGAATCTGGTCACAAAAGGTGATGCAGACTCTGATCTAAGTTTATGAGCCAAAATTGCGCCAATGTCACACAAAACTACAGACGGTGCAAGTGAAAGAATGCGCATTAATTGACCCTAAATTGACGGTTTTAGTCCATGAGCACTGTACACGCATAATATGAGTGACGAGAGAACTTGCATGCTATTTAGCACAACAACCACCACAGTGCCATAGCATTCATTGTTTAATGTGTCACTTGTTCGTAAAGCTGTGCGCTCTCCGTGAAAGAAATTACTGTTGATGGTTCTAAAAAATATCAGCAGACTTCAGTGGTCCCTCGGGCTCTAAACTTATTTACTGCGACAGCAGCGGGCTCTCACAGGAGCACTATCATTTGCTCAACAAAGACTTCACTGCAACGGACACTTCACTGTCTTTGTACACCACAGTATCGCCTGCTCTTGCCTCCAAAATATGTGAACTGGTGCCACTGCTCTGATTATTCTGCATGATGCACAAAACCCACGCAAATAGCCAAGTGTGAACATTGCGCAATAGCTCAGTGGTTAATGCATCTGGCTCCAGACTGAAGAATGCCACAGGGATGTGAGCTCGATCTCCAATGGTGGTGGTCAGCAAACTTCTGTTTTTATTCGCCATTTGGTGAGCGTGAAGCTCAGTATAAAGAGGTGGCTTGATGGCACAGAGGAAATAAAAACATCTGTTTTTTAAACAGGAGGAAGCATCACGTGGCAATCTTGGAGCCTAGTCATAAAGATAAATAAAAAGCAGCAATCATGGGGAAAGTGCCTAAGCATATGATGGGAAGTGGTGTTTTCTAGTCACCCCATGTGGTTGCGCTGGGTTCGTCATCTGCTTGTCTGCTGCAATGCTTGTGCAGCCGCTTATAAGTTGTAATGAGTGGCTAATTGTGTGGATGCTCCTGAGCTAGTGTTGCCATTGCAACAGGAACAATGTTTCCAGATATCGAGAATGAGAAATAAATACATTAAATGCAGCGAACAGAAAACGGTCAGCATGGGCTGGAAAAAGTAGTGCCAGCTCCGGTAGCCACTGGAAAGGTCGAATAGGCAGACACAGCAAACTCAGTTTCCAGCTTTGGCTGGGTTTGCTATGAATTATTAATTTGACACCTTAATTAAAAAACACATTCTTCTATGCTTTCCTTGGTTTGACTGTCTGTTGGCTTCATGTGGTTGTTACTAAATATAAATAGATCCCCTCGGTTTCCCAGACTTCCCTCGTTCATTCTCACAACACATATGTCAGTGAAAAGCGCTTCTCTTACAGCAAGCACTTGGAGTTCCGCTAAGAGAAGCAAAGTGAACATTTCAGCAGAAAATAACAGAAAAATTGAACCGGTTTAATTTCCCATTCTGCAGCTTTTACAGTTGATCTTAGCTGGTCTTAATGGGCTATGAATGGGTGCGCAACAATAACCCAGCTACACTAGTTGAACATTTTCACATGCAATGTTCCAGGATTTCCTCAATGTAAGTACATCCTGCAAATTCCTAGAATTTTGTTTTCTTCTATATTTAACTGCATTACAGCATTCCCAGTGTAGCGCATGTTTGTGCCATTCTGGAAGCTCATAGAGCTTGAACGCGCTTTGATAAGAAGCATATCACGCATGCATCACATTACATGCCATAACAACATAAGAAAGTGAGACCACAAATGAAAAGACCCTCACATATCTGTGACTCTCTCACGTGACAGCAGTGCTTCAATGGCATCTGAGAATGGAGTCTCATCATCATAAATGAGATCCGAGATTCGCATCACTCTGGAGACATCTGGTGAAATTGTATCGCCGCCGCTCGGTGACCCCTCGGGTACAAAGCGACGCTCGCACCAAGTCTGGGCTGTAAAACCTCTTCGCACTAGGAAGCCCATGCCGGTAAGACTCTCAATGCGAAACATTCTTTTGTTGTTTCCAGACACACCCTGAAAACCTGAAAGCCAAACAGAATGAATGAATGAATGAATGAATGAATGAATGAATGAATGAATGAATGAATGAATGAATATGTTGGTATAGGTGTAGGTGTATCACATTGCAATAAGACTGCATTTTGCAATTGCATGAACATCTTTGCAAGGCCAGGTCTGCCTGTACCTCTCAATGTTGATTGATTGATTGATTGATTGATTGATTGATCAATTGATTGACTGGGTTAACACCCCAAAGCAACGCTAGCATTATGAATAACCTTGTAATGGATGGCTAAACCTATGTACAAAAGCATTTTAGCATTTCATCCCCATCAAAATGCCATGGTGCTGGCCAGGAATTGAACCTGCGACATTGTGTTCAGCAGTAGAGCACCATAGCCATTGAGAGAGAGCGAGCCTGGCTGGTCGGCTCTCAGTATTCTTCTCCTCCATCATAGATGTGCAGATGAAGTAAACAGTTTGCTCATTATTAACATACTGGAGCAAATACACCTTCTTAAATGTAAGTGTTGTGCTACATGTAACATGACCGAGGTTTCAGTTGAACAAAATCAGCTTTTCCATAGCAAATACTTAAAGTGTCTTACCATTGTCATTCCACGCTGAAATGCTGCTTATGGTGGAATCCATCTCCAGCAGCGGAAGAAGCTGACCGAGGTAAGCCAGGAAATCAGGTCCCAGCAAAACACCTTCTTCGATCACCACAAAATGTGCCTGAAAATAGTTAATGAGACCTTGCTACTGTACCTGATGTTTGTACTTTGCACATGATCAACCCGAAAACAATAAACATAATCGATTTTTAGCAGGAAAGTTTAGCAATATTTGCATGATTTAACACTACAAGTTCTCACTTACGGCATCTGGAAACTGGTGCTTTGCAAACTCGAATGCTTCAGTGAACTGGTCTATAAAAGAAAAACGGAAAGACAAATGAAGTGAGGGTGTAGCATAATTGCTGATCTTTGTTAAAGAAAGCAGATGAAAACATGTTAATCTGGGTAATTAAGCTGCCACACACATTATATTTGCTTCGTTTGGTCTTTGTCAGTATGCGACCCTCAACCATTGTGCAGCGTGTTATGGCCACAGAGAGAAGGAGAAGGTGCGAGTCACTGGCATTAGTAAATTGCAGTGGCAAGATAGCAGCAGTAGGGCATGGTGTTGGCCAATGATACGACATGCCCAGTTTGGCACGTTGTATGTGGCTGCCAGCTCGGGGGAGTATTGAAACTGCTGCATCAGAGGAGTTAATAGCAGTGTCGCATGCTGCCACATATTGAATCAACCCACAATTACCACAAAATTTTTATATGAACTACGAAAAGGTTCACTATATCTCAGTGCTCAGACAAAGTATACAGAAAGGAGCTACAGTGTAAATGCTGGTCTTCCATAATTTTAACCATGGTAGACCAACAAGCCTTACCAACATACCTTACTGAAGTTCACTGTAACTTATAGAAAATGTCTAATCTATTAAAATGAGATATTAAGTGCATGTATTTATAGGGATCTGAAGAATTATGATTGCCTCGTTATATCTATAAGTTCATTATGGTACTTCATGTGACTTTAATGACGTTTTTTTTTTTTTTTTTTTCGTAGCTCTCCGGCCTTTAAGGGTTCTCTCAGCCAATCAAAAACTTTCTTTTTAATAGTGAGACAGTGAACAGCTGTGCTTAGCAAGGGTAAAAACTGATTGAGGACAAATAAAATAATAAAAGACTGTGCTCATGCAAGATGCATAGAACCTAGAAGTTGACTGTGCTACAAGACAGAATCTAAAAAAAGCTAACTGTGGTGCATGCCGCTTGCTTAAATATGCATAAAAGTAAATGCTATAAAGCCACAGACCACATGGTTTGCCGATTTTAGCAGTGTCTATCTGCTCTGCTGCAAACTCAAACAGATCACAGAGTTCTTTCACTTCTGGGTTCTCAGGAAGGTAGAACACCTGCAAATTGCAACACAAGGCAAATCATTCAAATGCATATTAAATTTTTGTGTGTGTGTGTTGTGTACTTTCCAAAAGAAAAGAAAACCTTAATACTACAAGGAGAAAACATGCACACTTGATCTTCTGCTTTACATGCGGCAATCTGTTGGTGTTATGAGCCTTCTAGGGTAATGTATAAACATTTGTGTTGTGTCAGACAAACAACACACCATTGTAAAAAACTGCATCACGTGCCACGAACTTCAGCTATCGCCAAATTTTCATCGTCACGCTCCTTCAGCAGCTGGCAAGACATGCACTCATTCAGGATCATGCGTTTTCGCGAAACTGCGGCACTGCATGGACCCCTGACTTAAAGTCCTTCCTATGAAAAAATGTTCTCACTGAAAAAGCAATTCAAACCTAAACACACTTTCATATACATACCTTAAAGTAGAAAGAACTGCAATATTACAGTCTCAAATGTACATACATTTTACAACCTGTAATTCAAATTATTCCGGTGAAAAATTTATTCAGAACCTGAGTCATTGCCTAGATGAAGCAACAGGGGACACTATTGTTGGGCTAGCTGATATGCACTCATTAAAATGAAGAAAGAGCTCATACAAATGGGACAAAGAAGGGAGACGAACAGAGGCACTCTGTCAATATCTTTATAAAGGGGCCAATTGCAGTGCTTAGCATGTATTTTATGAGAACGTGAGCCTCCCCGCCATCACTCCCCTCAAGAACCAAGCTCAGAATATCTCAATCTGCCGAATGGCTGACTTGGGCCAAAACCACTGCACAGCGACACTGCCTGGCTGCTTACATCAAATCTGCAACGATGCGAACAGCCAGCGACCGTCTGGACTGAGGTGCTTGATCACTTACTAACATAAATTGCATAAGTTTTCTCTCCTTGTCTCGGTTGTGTGCACTGTCCTTCATTTTAAAGGGACACTCAAGAGAAACACAAAGTCAGATTAAACTGATAAAGTATTCTTTCAGACCTAAGGTATTTCAATTAATTTGGGCCATTGTGGCTGAGTAAAAGTTCTTGAAACTTACCAAATTCAGCCTTTGGCTCTTTTAGAATAGTCAAACCTCGATATAACGAACCTCGATTTAACGAAAGTCGCGATGTAATGAACTATTTTTATTTCCCCATCTTAGTTCTATTGAATTAATGAAACCTCGATATAACGAAATTCTCGATATAACAAAGTTTTTGCTGCGAGTACAACTTCGTTATATTGAGGTTTGACTGTACATCAGAATACAATGCAGTCCTTTTTACCGATAAATGTTTAGCTAGGCCTGAGCAGACGTCGCCAAATCTATGACATCATGGCAAGCTGGTGCAGGAACCTCAATGCAGCATCGACACTCGTCTTTCATTTTTGTGCCTTTTCTGGGTTGCCAAGCCTCTTTTCATGGTAATAAATGCTTCTTTGGTATTGCAGTAGGCTTATTCACTAATGCACCTCAAATAGTTTTTTTCTTTAGTTGTTCCTTTAATGACTATACTAAAGAGACACTAAAGAGCAACATTAAATTAGTTTGGTTCAGTCTGGTTGAGTATTTTCCTCGGGGCTCAATTTGGCATAAAAAAAAAGAAAAATGTTGTTAGCAGAGAAAATGAAGGACAAAGTGCCTTTAATTGAATTTCATGCTCAAAGCACAGTGCTGGATGCTAGTATGACATCCTGAATTTTGAAGTATTCTCGCAAGTTTTGGCCATCTTTCTTCAGAAAAAGGCCTTAAAACTCACTAGGCAGAGCTTTTAGAGTGCAATATAATTCTTGTTTGTAAACAAACTATAAACCAATCCAGCAGACGCTGTCCAAATCTCGTGACGTCACAAGGGACTAATGTGGTAACTTCAAGCCCCGTTTCTTTACTTTTACATCTTTTCTGGCCTTACAACACTCTGCCAGCCGTAAGGCTGAAATTTCTGGTGTTCCAGAAACCAATATTTGTGGTATGCCGGTGGTCTGGCATTTCCCATATACGTAGTGACATTTCTGGTATTCCAAAAATTCCTTATATTCCAGAAATGCCTGATGTTGCACACGTTTCCGCTTTTCACAAATGTAATTTACCAATTCAGCTCAAGTAAACATTCCTACTTACAGTGTCCCTTTAATCGAACTGATAAAAAAATCATTCGACCACATCACTTACCACAACACGATGTGGATTTATCCCAGGCTGCATCACAAGAGTCTCTAGTGTTAATGGCAAGTGACGAACGTCTTCTCCTAAAAGGCAGAGGTAAGAAAGACTTGTGCAGAGTTGACAGCAGGAGGACAGTCGAAATAATGATCAGAGAGAAAAGAAACAAAAAAAACTTTAATATAAGGCTGCCAAGTGAGCAACGCACCACTCATTACAATGACAGGCGTCGAAAAGATTTTGCTGCTTGGAGATCTCACGCTTGGGTTGGGAGAAAGCGGATTGTCCACGACGTCGCCTGAATGTGTGGGAGAAAAAAACTTAATATTTAATTCTGGGGTTTTACATGCCAAAACCAGGATATGATTAGGAGGCATGCATAGTAGGAGACTCTGGGTGAATTTTTACCATCTGGGGTACTTTAACATGCACCTAAATCTACCTAAATACATGCAGCCTATTGCATTTTGCTTTCATCGAAATGTAAATGCTTCAGTATTAACACCATTCACACAGAATTACGTACCTGAACAGAATGAGGGGAAGTGTTGGTATTTTTTACAGAAGTGTCTTCTGGCCAAGTTCTCCTGAGGCCTGGGGTCCGGGTGAATACTTCTCCCGGACACTTCAGAGAAGTTAATTGAGCATGTGGGCATTCAAACAATAGATTCGCATTCATACGAACCATTGACTAGCACTTATGCATTGCTTTGATATATACTCACTCTGAAACGGTATGCAGAATCGAATGTCATGGGGGATGGCCCAGCCTTTCGCCTCTACAAAGTGTAGCTGTCAGAAGAGAGTACACCAGGTGCACTGTTACTTCAAGTCTTTCTCACCTGAACACTGTGAAAATCAGTTTGGATCTACCGCAACCACATAGTACATTGCCACTGTGTGGAAAGAAAAAAATTAATCACACTGTTCTTTCAAATCGAGCATTTGAGCACAGTGATCAGTGGTTTTGAACTGTCTGTGAGCACAAGATAACAGGACTTGTAATTGTAGCACAAAGAGAAGCCTTCAACATTTTACTAGACCATTTTCAAGTTCCTCGAGGTTACCACTACCATTTCAAGTGCTTTCAAGGAGCCAAGAAATACTGCTTCAACCCGTTTCAACATTGCAAAAAGCCCATACTTCATCTCAAGATCTCAAACAAAAAAGCCAGTATTCACAAAGCCTTTATGTATAAGTGCTGGTTCAATGGCCGGCATTCAGGGCGTCCACGGTTTATGATAGTGATCAGCGTGATAATGAGACGATTGCCTTGGCAGTGGCCAATCTTGGGTGACACTTCCATAAGAGATGTCTCGCAAAAAATATACAGGCATAGTCCAACAACACTTCATTCACCTCAACAAAAGACAGAAGATAATGCCAAAATGTCAAAAGACTATGCCACCGTGGTATCGTGACAATGGCGTTGCGCTGCTAAGCACGATGTCGTAGGTTTAATTCCCGGCCGCTGCAAGCTGCATTTCAATGGGGGGAAAGTGCGAAAGCACTTGTGTACTTAAGCTCAGGTGTATGTTAAAGAAAACCAGGCGGTCAAAGTTAACCTGCAATTCCTCACTATGATGTGCCTCATAATCATATTGTGGTTTTGGCATGGCAAATTCCAAAGTTTATCTTAAGATAAATGCACAATCTCAATGCACTGCCTGATAAGAGACTGCTATGCAAGAAGCACTTGGAAAGACAATCCACATTGGCAATGTATGTTTACAGACCAGCTGTGATAATTTCTCACTCTTGGCACTGACATACACTTAACTGTAATATTGAGGGAGAAAACGCTGAATGGAATTTCTTGTGACCTGCAAAGTACAGTGCAGTCCTTAGCCTACTTCAGGGCTTAAGTCTCCCTGAGTCCCACGGAGCAAGTCACAGCATTAAAGGGGGCAAATGAAGAATTTAGACCCATATTTTCAAGTCTATGTCAACATGACGGTACTAGTACTCCATTGAGTTGAAGCAGGCAGATTGATCTGTTGACTGATGTGGTCAGTGCACTTCCCTGATACCTCTCGGTGATTCCTAGGTTACAATTATGAAACAGGAAATTTTAACACCTACTCAAAGGCAGTGGAGTAAAGAGGTGTTCCTAGAAAAATTTATCATTGCAAGAATTGCACAAGGGTATTACCAGTTCAATCTCATTCAATTCTGTGGTATTTATGTGCCAAAACACTGGTATGACTGGTATGATTATGAAGCACACTGTAGTGGGGGACTCTGAAATAATTTTGATCACCTATGGCTATTTAACGTCCACCTAAATCAAAGTATATGAGCATTCTTGCATTTCACCCCCATCGAAATGCGAAGATGAGCATAACTGAAGCATAAGGGTGACTTCAACCAGTCAGCAGTTCTGCTCTAGACTCTCACGAGTCGAGGTAGTGCACTGAGCGATTGAATGTTAAAAAAAGCCGGCAGATCCCACACCCTGTGAGAGCCGATGGTATGCGAAGCAGTGCGCAACCTACCAAGTTAACGAAATGACCACGAGAGCACCAAGACGTAGGCGGCTCTTTCATGACCTACATGACACGCATGTCACGACATTCATGTCATGAGTCCTCAGGAGTCCCTTTAGCTACACCTAAGAGACCTTAGGGTGAAAGCCTTAGACATACTCTTGACTATAACTTCTACCAGCATCCTGTAGTGTTTCCTTCACTTAGTACCCACGTCCAAACCCATTTCAGTGTTTTTCAGTGTTAATGATTTTTTCGCGAGTCATAGACATTTTTTTCTGAGTCATGCTCATGACTATGACTTCTACCATCATCCTTTAGTGTTTCCTTCACTTGTACCGACGTCCGAACCCATTCCAGTGGTTTTTGAGTGTTAAACTTTTTTCGCTGAGTCATTGTCATTTTGCTGAGTCATGCTCATGACTATGACTTCTACCAGCATCTTTTAGTGTTTGCTTCCCTTAGTACCACGTCTGAACCCATTTCAGTGATTTTTGAGTGCTATACTTTTTTTCGCTGAGTCATTGTCATTTTGCTGATTCATGCTCATGACTATGACTTCTACCAGCATCCTGTAGTGTTTCCTTCACTCAGTAACCACGTTCAAACCGATTTCAGTGGTTTTTGAGTGCTATACTTTGTTTGCTGAGTCATTTTCATTTTTGCTAAGTCATGCTCATGACTATGATTTCTACCATCGTCCTTTAGTGTTCCCTTCCCTTAGTGCCCACGTCCGAACCCATTTGAGCGCTTTTTGAGTGTTAAACTTTTTCGCTGGGTCATTGTCATGACCTAGATGACACGCATGCCATGACATTTTTGTTATGACCTATCACTTACGTTTGTCATACACTCCTGTCATAATATATCAATTTTGGTACCTACCAAGTTAACGAAACAACCATGAGAGCACCAAGACGTAGGCGGCTGTTTCATGACCTACATGACATGCATGTCATGATATTCATGTCATGACATATGATTCATGACTTTATACAGGATGCTGGTAGAAGTCATAGTCATATACTCTTGTCATAGTATGCTAATTTTGGTACATAAGTTAACGAAACGACTATGAGAGCACCAAGACGTAGGCGGCTGTTTCATGACCTACATGACACGCATGTCACAATATTAATGTTATGACACATAATTTATGTTCGTCATATACTCTTGTCATAGTATGCCAATTCTGGTACATAACAAGTTAACTAAACGACCATGAGAGCACAAAGTTGTAGGCGGATAGATAGATACGGTCAAAGTAGCAAATATTCGCCAAGAAATGCTTCGCATTTCAAATACATTGTCAAAAAGGCACTCAGTCACTTATACCCACAATGAATCTAAGGAGAAATCCAAAGCAAGGAAGGTGTGGTCCAACATAAGTCGTAAGTTGAAAAATACCAGATATGTATATAATGTGGCTTCTAAAGCCTACATCATTCATAGTTGTTTGCAAAGAATAAGTACGACTTTCCAGATAACTAGAACTTTTAACGCCTTCACATTCCTTGAATTCTGTGCTGAAATGTAAGCATGTATTGCGATTGAGGCGCCATAGATATAAATGACTGCTAATTAGTACTTGAACATTGTGTCATGCTCACTGGTTTATGGTTTATGAATTAGGATAATGTATTGAACTAAGAACGTTTCTCAGAACAGAGGTGACAAAATGGAAATAAAAGAATAATAGTCATGACGGAGCAAAGTAAGACCACACCCCAGCAGTTGTAAAGTGCAAAAAATTTTCTGGCGTCTAATGAGGGGGTGACGGCATGCAACTTCAAAGGAACGCAATGATAGTACTTCATGCAAGAACAACTGAACATACAAACCTAGGCACAGCTAGTTCGAACAAAGCAAACAGATCTGAAAAAGAAGTTAAACAAAAGATCATACATAAGCTTATGCACACAAAGGATGAACTTAAAATTCCCAGGGATGCAGAATTTCATCTGAATCGTTTAATGTGTCAGTTCTCAGAAACCAAACGATGCTTCCAACAACACAAAGCCTTGATTCAATGAATGAGCAGACATGCAAACAAAGCAGACTTCATAGCTGTCCTCTAAAGCAACTCGTTTTTGCTTTTTATCCTTTACCATCAAAGCAGCATGCATATGGTGATGCCTTATTTACTAATTTAATTCAATGACACGTACTGTACTCTTCTCCGCAGCAAGTACACCAGCAAGGTACACCAATGTGCTTCAACTTTGGCTATAGAGGCCACTTTCTCGTCCACGGAGTGTGCTTGATTATTTTTTTTAGGGCATATTACACCAGGTCACAAACAGAAGAAAGATAAAATGGTTAGTTATGATGATGTAATGTATGGTGGTCTGGAACCCACTGTGATGCCAAACTTTACTTTGTCACCTTGATGACACCCCTGCAGAATTGTGGCTGCAACTGCCATTTTGCTCGCACTTTCAAATAACTTTTCACATTTCAGATAAAAAACGGCCATATTATGATTAAGAATCGCTCTAAGTTTCTGTGTTGAGGTGAATTTGACCATGCAGGATTTAGTTCTTGAATAATCCACTGTGCAAAGCAGTAAACATTTTAAATCAACTGAAAGCACTGGCTGAATTCCGTCACCTAACAATACACCAGATACCATCAACCTTCCAGAATACCAAACCTGTTTGACCAAACCATAAGAGGAAATTATTAGAGTTACCGTAATTGTGAGCAGCGCCATAAAAGGGAAACAATATCAGTGTACATTCATCGGCTTTGAATGTACACAATTGTGGTCAAAAAAGATTTCAATAAATGTGTTCTTTTATATTAACTCGTACTGTATTTCATGGTCAATAGTCCACACTCGCTCTGCAGTCCGCAGCTGCAAATTTGGTCTGAAAATAAGATTTTTTTATAGCGTCTGCAATCAATGCACGGTCGATTTCGCTATGTGATTTAGCACAATAAGAGGCAATTGGGCCTTTTTATTATTCAAACGCAGCTATGATCAGATCCTTGAAAAAAATTTAACTTTGTATAGTCAGTACCCACAGACTGTTAACATCCTGCGAAATTTCCACATTTAGACACCTACAGTCTACTGACTACAGTTTGGAAAATATGGTACTCTTTATGATGTGAACTAGTTTGAATTGTGTTTTGAGGCATGAACCACTTGCAGCCACACTTACATCTTCATAAGGTGAGAACCCAGATATGCCTTTCTGAGTGATAAAGTACCACGAGGAGCGGTAATGCAGGTTCTGTGCCATTGCACTGCCAAGTTCATGAAGGAGCAGCCTGGCAATCTGCGAAAGCCTGTAATTGATGAAAGGAAACTGTCCCGCATCAGGCACTATTGCGTACAGATGATGATACAACTAATGCAATCATCATGATGTGTAGTGACATGCAGAACATCTTTCACGACGAGGCTCGGACATGACACATCAGCATGTAAATAGCAGAATCATGTGCTGACGTTGATAAGCGCAACATGAACCATTGAACAATATCAGTTCTGCAATGTTTGAGGTACTTTGACAGGGCTATTTGGTACAGCGTGTCTCAATCTCAAGATAGTATGCTGCTCAGTACATAAATACAGAAAAGCACATGCACATAGATAATAGTGCATTAATGTCTATGTTTGCTTCCGGAAATAAATAAAATTGAACTGGAAGAATACAGGAGATCCAAGGGCTCAATATTTTGTTAGTCACAACCATATGAAGGAAGCAGACAATGAAGCCAGAGAAAGCATACAGCTTGAGGTCGTTGCTGTACATGCAAGTGGGCATCCCAAGGTTTTTCATGATTCAAACTGGCAGTATTGTTTTTGGTTTATAACACTGACTTGCAAAAAGCTTCATTCCACATTATTGCCAGACAGTGACATAAGCAACAGGCAGCTTTATCTGAAGCAGGTTGGAAGGTCTAGCTTGAGTGCATCTTCTACAGTGCTAGCATTAATCCTGGATTTCTCTGGCCATCTTTCTTACTTTTGGTTGTGCTGAAAATTGTAGACATCTTTCGGTTTATGGTTTTAAACTGATTTCATGAAATGCAAATTGCTAGGTGCTTTTCTTATAATTTGTCAGTTAATATCAAATAATCCAAACCCTGGCCATAACATGCTTAACTCATTACATAGCCTCCCATATAGTACTTTCCATGCCCACGCAATCCCTCCAGTGGTGCCATTCAACCTCTTCACCAGGCCTCCTTGCATTTTATCCATGGCACCCACTAGGGTTCTGTCAGCCCAGAAAACCTAAGCCCCGCATGAGCCGTGGTCAGCATGCAGAAAAGGCGCAAAGCTAGCATGTTCATGTCTGCAAGTCTGCTAAAACATGATGAAATGTGTTTGCCTGGATAAAGCAGTGGTTGAGGATAAAGAATAAAATGATGTGCTCGTACACCAAAAAGACGGTTTCGTCTGTCAAGTTGACTAAGGGCATATCCTTCCCAGGAAAAGTACAGATGAGCCTGCCTAGCATATTAGTAGCTGTGCTTTGTACTAAATGGCCTTTCAGTTTACTTTAGAAATCCACTTGCTTACTTTTTTACAAAGGACAACACCGATTGAGAGCTTCATATCGTCAAACACTGCATGACAACAAAACTTGATTCAGTCGGCTTTCTTGTTCTGCACATTGCCATAGACAACCACTAGACTACAATGTGACTGTGTTTCAATCGCTGTGTAGTGGAAGCATTGTTCATTGTATTCCTCATTCTTAAGCTCAGACTGCAAGTTATTCTTGGAGTTCAATCAGCATCATTTGATCATAAATGTGAGATTGCAACTTTTGGTACGTGACTTCAGCAAGAATGGTGTTGAAGGGCTGCGACAGCGTGTAGTCTTCAAGTATTCAAGGTGAGAAGTTGTTGGAGGCTTTTGGAAGTTGCTGGAAGTTTTTTCTTGAGCGGAAACAGCACAAGAACAGGACAGACAACAGCGCTGTTGTCTGTCCTTTTCTCGCATCCTGCTCTTGCACTGTTTTCGCTCAAGTCATGAACTAATCAGCCCAAATGCGTACGCTTCTAAGTTTTTTCACCCTCTGTTCACCAACGTTGCCCTAGAGATAACGGGCAAGAATGACATCGCCAAAACTTTTGCACAGAAGCCACTGTCACGGATGGTCCACAAGCTTTAGCTGCAAATGACGGCAGTAAATACGTTTGTGTTGTACTTCTCAAACACCATATTGCATTTTTGTGTTAGGCTAGTGTGCAATACATCTTATACATTAAACAAAAGTGCAAGGAAGCATCTTAGGATAAATGAGAACAATTTCTTATGCTTTTTCATTTCTCGTACACACATTATTTGCAGCAGACTATTTGTTTGTGCCACTGCATATGTTACTGGCACTTATATTTATAAAGCAATAGAATTTGTGCAGAAAAAAAGGCCAGCTACAGTGGGCACTGCACTATTGTGTCGTCTGTTTGATTCTGGGCTGGCACTGCCGACCGGCAGCGAGCACTGGAACTAGGCGCAATGGCCGGTGCCTTGCGGTCTAGGCATGGATGGGCAGGCATGAAAGGGTACAGGAGGCTATAGGCTCATTGACTCCTTCACTTAAGCAGTGCACGTTCAATGATTACCAAAAAAATCAAAATTCAAGTACGAAGTTATCCTTTTAGTATGTGGTGTCAGTAAACAACATTTCCACAGAATCAACTCACTTGCGCGTGGGTTCATCAAACGTGAGGAGAATCAGGATATCTCCTTGCCTCAGGTTCAGAAGAAGTGTCTCAAGTTGAGATGAGTCTGGAATGACAATGTTTGACCAAGAGCCTTCAACCACACTTGAAATACTTACAATGTAAAGTGCACAAAAGAACATAGTTGCAAATGGTATGTTTCAATGACCCCATATTATAACAGGAACCAGCATTTCAAGGAAAGTAGAACGTGCTCCAACGCATGTATGTAAGATTTCATGTGGAATGACAAATCTCCGGAAGTCATTTGTAGTATACAAGAGGTGACTGAAAACTTATCGGCCTAACGACCATGATGCCTTTACCTTAGCCAAAGGTTAGTTTTGCAGCTCATAATAGATGTCTTTGCAAGGCCCCATATGAAATTTCTCACTAATGGCTTATTCTTTGTTTCAGGTAATGAAGACTGAAGTGCAGAAGGTGACCAGTGTCTGAACAGTTGCTAATGTGAGCAAACGTGCAGTTATCCAATACCTGCTCAAAAAGGGCATGAGTGGACAGGACAGTCACAAGAACATGACCGAAACATTAGCAGGAGGATGCCACACCCATTTCACTGTGAAAAAGTGGGTGGTTGAATTCAACAGGGGGAATTACTCTGTCCAAAATGCCCCTGGCAGCGGAAGGCCAGCAACTGCCAGTAAAAAAGAAAACGTCACAGCAATCCAGGATATCATAATGGCAGACAAGCATGGGACAGAACGTTTCATAGCAGAGAAAGTGGGAATACCCCAAGAATGAGTTGGGTGCATGCTAACTGTTGCACTGGACATGCACAAGTTGTCAAGTTGGTGGGTCCTGAAAACGTCGACTGCTGAAAACAAATGCCAGAGGCAAGCCATGTCTGCCGCAAACGTGACCCTCATTGAAGCAGATCATGCGACATTTCTCAAACGTTTTGTGACCACGCACGAAGCATGGGAATGCCACTTTCAGCCAGAGCCCAAGGCAAAACCAAAACAGTTGAAACACCCTCCTTCTCCCCCCCCCAAAAAAAAATTCAAGTCCATCTTATCAGCTAGCAAGGTGATGGCCTCTGTTTTTTGGGATGCAAGGGGTGTCATCCTGACTAAGTATCTCAAAAAGGGTGAAACAGTAAATGAAGCATGTTATGCTGCCCAATTCAAGCCTTTACGGGAGGCCATCAAAGCAAAACAGCTTGTAATGTTGAAGAAGCATGTCCTTTTCCACACCACACCCGTGCACAAGTCCACCACTACAATGCCTGTCACTGAGTCCTGTGGCTTCTAACTGCCTCCCCACCTTCACTACTCGCCAGATTTGGCTCCCTCAGACTTTCATCATTCGCCTAAGTTCGAGCAACACTTAGCTAGAACCCACTTTCCATGAGATAATGATGATGTCATGGCTGCGCCGGAGGACATGCAGGATGAAACATTCTATAAGGAAGGATAAGGATTAATAATGGATCATATTGGCGGCACCGGTAGCAAGAGTGCGTGGCACTGAAAGGGGACTAAGCTTAAAAATAGCCACGAAATACTGAGCTCCTCACCACCTTTCATTGGGAGGCCGAGAAGTTTTTGGTCGGATCATTACAAGGATTATCATTAGGACAACTAACATGGTGCGTCATAGCACCATGTTAGGATCACTGCGGAAAACATTGCTAGGATCCTCGCTTTGATCATTAACTTACAAGCTCAGGCTCACTTTGCAGTCTGTGCCTCAATTCACAACCTGTGTATCATTTTAACTATAATAAAAAGACACTAAATTAAAATAGTAAGTTGAGGTGTATTGGTAGATTACTCTTCAACAAAAGCAAAGTAGCCAGAAAATAGACAAAAACAAAAGACGAGTGGTGATGCTGCCCATGATGCTCCAGCACCAGCTTGCCATGCTGTCATGGATTCTGACAGCATTCACTCGAGTCTAGTTAAATGTTTATTGGTAAAGAAGAACTACCATGTTGCATTGTAAAATAAACTGATGCCACCTAGCAAGTTTCGAAGACATTTTCTGATCCAAAATGGCTCTAAATGTTCAGAAATGAGTGACATCACATTGATGTACCAGTGTAAAATTCAAGAAAGTCAGGTTTGACCTTCGTTTTCCCCAGTAATAATTAGCGATTTTTCTTTGTCAAATGAACAAAAATAGTGTTGAAAGAATATTTTATCCATCTAAACTGATTTACAGTGGCTCTATAGTGTCCCGTTAACTGCTTTGTTATTATCTGAGATAAATTATGGTGGAAAGATACACCAATGTAAATGAAGATGACTTTACACCTGCTGCAGTGAAATAAGCACGGCCCATTATACAGCTGCATTGACTGGTGGCTGGCCTCAAAGCATTCAATGCATTGAATACCAATGCCCTACAAAAGTAACATTGGGAACCATACCTTCTTCGTAGGTGTCAAAGTGGCTGACATGCTGCACAAATCGTGTGATGCTATCGATGATTGCCACATTCATGCCCCGTCCACCGCTGTTCAGGTTGGCTCCAAGGATGCTGCCATGCAGAAATAAACCTTGTCAATGTTATAATAACAAAAAAAGGAACAGAGCATGAAAACTAGTAAAGAGATGTATTGCTAAGGTTTTTGAAAGGCTTGTATACTATTCTTCAGATATATACTACTGTAAGTTTAGAACAAAGCTACAGAAAGCAAGCTGGCAGCCCACAAGCAATCATATCACACTTGTAAGTTATAAATTACATGGCGAGCATAATGAGCACATCACAATCCACTGACACATAAAGTAGGTGTAGCTTCAGACATTGCATCAGTAATATTCCGTTACCATCTGTTGACAGTTATAAATACCTTGGTGTTCACACTTCTTCTAATCTTTCGCGGAATACGCATGTCGAATATGCAACTAACAATGCGAATCGCATGCTTGGCTATCTGCGTCTAAATTTTTTTGAAGCCCCATCGTCCCTGAAGTTGACACTTTACAAAACCTTGGTAAGTTCTAAATTATAGTACGCATGCACCATATTGGATCCTACTCAGATCACCCTCATTCAAACTCTTGAAGCCATTCAGAATCGAGCAGCACTGTTTCATCTTGTCAAATTATTCACGTCATTCCAGTGTCACATCTATGAAGAAAACCCTAACTTGCCCTGATCTCGCGTTAATCTTTTTCACAAAATCTATAATTATAACAACTATTTGAAGGACATCCTGTTTCATCCACCTCATTATATATCTTCAAGGACCGATCATCGCTTCAAGGTTGGTCTACCGTCTTGTCGCACAAAATTGTGCAATGACTGTTTTGTCTCTAGAACAAGCGTCGCATGGAACCACCTTCCCTCCACAATCGCAAGCATAACTGATGACCACAAGTTCAGGATCGCTTTAGAAGATGCCTTGTAATATTTTGTTGTTATTTGCACGTCTTGTAATTCTCCCCCCACTCCTTTCTGTAGTGCCTTTGGGCCCTGAAAGTATTTTCAATAAATTAATAAATTAATTAAATCAAGACAGTGATGTGTTACTGAATATGCTCTGTTGAGCATAACAATGCTACTCATTAGATGTATCAAAAAAGGAAAGGAGGAGACTAGGAACTAAAAAAATGTCATTATTATTTATGCTGCTCGTGAAGCAAATGAACTAGTATCATGTAGAGTGCTCAGCGATTGAAGCGCGATACTCAGAAAGCATGGCTGTTGGCACTTTTCGCACCACTGGTGGGTGCTGGGGACACTGAGCTAATGCACTTTTGTATGACATGAAAGTGAGAGTTCTTGTGGGGTGCATTGTGAATGCATTCTTCAGCACTCTCCCAGCGCTCACTGGTAGTGCAAAAAGCACCCATCACCATTAGATTCGAGTATCGCACTTCAATCGCCGAGCACTGTACTCTCGTATACAAATGAAGTAGTAGTACAAACAAGTTCGGTTTAACTAAAACATATTATTTTGCTTATGCTTTAATCACTTTGAGCGAAGTCATAACCATTTAGCACATGCCATTTGAAGGTATAAAGGAGAGGCCAGTGTATATTATGAAACATCACACTTTTGTTGATCCACCATTTAAGCAATGCCTATTTTCCAACATAAGGATGCAATTGCTTCAAAGCTTTGGTTTCTAATTTTATAGATTTTTTTTCTGCTGGCTATTTACTTATTCGAAGCTTCCAGGACTGAAATTCTCCATAGTGTTTAAAATGCCTTCTCTGTAGCCCATGAAAAAATAGATACGCAGCAACTTCATGCTAATGGCATGTATATTTGTGACAATGTTGCCATTCTGTCTGCCGAATGCGTAAGAAAAGGTACAAGTTTTCGTACTACTTTCCATCGACACACAGCCTTGGCTGGTCATGGTGGTCCTTGCCAGTAAAGATGTGGACCGCAAAGGAGTCATTGGCGCATGGTTCGGGCAAACCACAGTTGGGGACACGCTCACCAACTAGTACTGCTGGAACAACATGTATGATCCTGCAGAGAACAAGAGGTTGAAAGCAAGTTTGTATAAACACAATGAGCTCATCAAAACTGCAAAAGAATGTACATCTACGAATATATGAATAATTAATGTGGAAGTCGCATGGAGAATCATCGGCTAAGCTTCTTGATTCAAAGATATATGCATTGGATACAATGAAATTTCATTTTTCCTAATACTTCACATTGAAAAAGAAAACTGTTCATTCAAACACTCTTGTGCTCACCAAATTGAAATGTAGTTCCAACAAGTCAGTGGTGGTCGCAGCAACAATTTCACCATGCTCTGAATGCATCGCGTACGCCTCTGTCATTATGAAAGCTACAATATTCTTGATATTACAAGCACCTCTGGCTCAAGAGCACAGACTGAGCACTAAAGAGCGCAGTGAAAGCAAAGTTGATAACAGTGGCACGGCAAAAATTGACGGTCAACAGCACAAATAACTGAGCTCATGTGGAAAAATTGCTAATGAAACAAACACAATCTAAAACTGCTGGAGTACAATTTGGAGGCATTGAAATTCAACTCTCCCTCGCAGCTTAATCTAAAAGCACGCACTGATGCTCACAAAGGTTTAAAGTGGAAGTTCAGGTATTCAATAACAGTTAATTGTACAAGTGCAAAACAACCCCTGAGCCACTAAATCCAACAGCTTGTTAGTTACAATGTGGGAAAATGAAACCTATTTTGCTGAACTGTTCAATGCATTCAACTGATGACGGCAGAGCTACCAAACGTAATTAAATATTATGAAGAAGGAGATACTGTACACAAATTAGCTTTTTAGAAGCCTGAATGGTAAGACATATATGAATTTTAACTCCAAATGCAGGCATGTTTGTGAAAGTGAAGTTGTGAATGAGAAAGAGCATGGGTACTGGTGAAAGTATACCAAAAATGCCAAAGAAAGATATATTACTTACTCATTTGTTTATTTTATTTGCCATATTTGCAGCGCCATTAAGGCATTACAGCAGAGGGGGATAACAAATATACAAAATTACAAATGCAAGAAAAAAAAGAGAGAATAATGGGTACTTATACACATTATAGATCCACCACGAAACTATGAATTTGCGAACAGACATGCAATCAATAACTGAGGGAAAATACTATTTTAAAAAGCTCTGTGCACCATTTTATTAGCGAACCTAATGTCATACTTGCCAAGATATTAGTTCAGTTGGTCAGTGCTACTTTCCACATGCTGTGTCAGTTAAGCAATGAAAGTAAGTGCTCATTTAGAGAGCCACTTACTCAGATTCCGTGTCCACTTTCAATGCATTCAAGAATCCTGTTAAGCTCGTCATGCTCATGTGTATGTCCTCGTAGACAGAACCTGCTGAAAAACGTGCAAGTCACAAATTAAGTCAGAAGCTTACCGACCAATTTGATTTTATAGGTTGAATTAAGTCGGCAACTACCGATAAAATTACTGCTCCTACGACCACTCAATACCATCACGTAAATAAAACGTTCATGATAAAAGCATACCTCAAAGATGCTCTCATTATTGCCAGCAACCATGCATGGAAAGTAAACACAAACAGCAGATATTTCGAGACTTGAGGCAGCTAGCTCAGAAAAAAAAAAAAAAACATGGCTATAAGAACTGCTTATTACTGGCTAGCCGCTTCTGATAAGAATCTGTTAGATACCACAATCATCCTGAGCCTGTTCTTGCGAACCTCTCCAGCGCACGAACTTCCTTGCAAACACAGGTGCGATCCTGTTGGTTATGCCACATAGCAGCAATGATGTGCAGGTAAACCAGCTACAAATAGCAAGCTTACGTGCTTTTGTAAAACCAGCCACGTAAAGCGAAACAAATGGCAGCTTACAGGTAAGAATGAGTTATTTGAGAATATTCGTATAGTTTATTCGGGTGCACTTTACATAGATGAAAATAAGACGGCGCAGTTAGCAACTCACCTGTGGAGTTAAACCCCAGTGCATAATCACCGCTACCGCCGCTATAACCTGCGGAAACAAAAAGGAAACTTCTGTATCTGTGCTAATATTTGGTGAAATTTGAGAAGGCTTGCCTTTCCAGGATATCCAGGGTCTAAAAAGTAAGTACAGCACGGAAATGGCAAGAACGAGCTTCAGACGCAAGTGGGCAGCTGAAAATGAAACCGCAGCACATCGCGACTGTCCAAAGCACACAAGTGTCACAGCTCAGCTTACCACTTCCGCCCTTAAATAGTTTGTAGCAGATGACTCGCGCTATAATCGCCATGTTTCATGCGTTTTTGCTAGATCGTTTCTTGCTAAATAAATCAGGTATCACATTTTCTTAAGCATTTTTCTCAAACAGAACTTTCTGCTCAGGCAGGCGCCATATTGAAGGTGGTTGCCAGCTTACGAACATGTAATCGCTAAATTCAGTTCGTGCAGTCATGGTGAACCAAAACGTAGAGGAGGTGGTTGGTTGATTGATCAGGCGAAAGGCGCACACATATTTAGCTCAAGAGATGTCTGTTTTCTTGCACTCCTCCATAAATTGTGCGTGACATTGCGAAATCTGCCATATATCGCATATGGAGTTTCCTACAGAAATAAAGCAGGAATCTTGTATCCTCTAAAGCTCAGATACCTTGTGTCGAAATGATTACTTTTCTCGCCTGTGTACTGTGCGCACGGTCCTTCGCACACTCTAAAAAAGATTTTACACCCTTTGGGTCTCTCCCAAACGATGGTCCTCATCTGGCTTCCTTGCGTTTCCTCTCTTGAAAACTCGGCGCTCGCTACGTTCCTGTAAATAATGCTGTATGTCACGTTGTTAGAGCACCATAGTAATTTACTATAAAACTTATTCGTACAAATCAGTCACCGCGGCTGCCGCATGTGAACGCAGCCAGAAGAAATGCATTAAGAACTTTCGTTTATTAATATTTTTTTTTATAGACAATGCCACCATATCTGGCCTTATCGCTACACGACGCGTCTAACATTTTTGCTGTCATGTCGTTGTCACATGTCACCACGTTGATGATGCCAGATGTGGCATTTCGAGACCAATTTTAGTATCGAAACTTAAATTTTATCATTTACGTAATTGCCAGAAACGTGTGGTATATTGTCTCTGGCGCACAGCTTGGAAAATAGGGCATGTTTAAAATATAAACGCTGTGTTTTGTGAAGAAATGCAAAATAAATAGCATCCCATTTTGATAAATTCCTTCAATTATAAAGCATTTTGACGTGGAGCTGCGCAAGAATTAAGCCTTACATTTCCGGACCGCTGATATACACTAAATGCAATGCCATCATGAACATCTTACCTTAATTATTCGCACCATAGGCAGGAGCGATAACATATATGCGTCAATGCTCGAATCGGAAGCGTATTTTGTCACAAAGAACGGAGACTCACGCACAAGCATGTACATGAACGTACGTGCGCGCGCGCGCGCGCGCGCGCGCGCGTGTGTGTGTGTGTGTGTGTGTGTGTGTGTGTGTGTGTGTGTGTGTGTGTGTGTGTGTGTGTGTGTGTGTGTGTGTGTGTGTGTTGTCGTGCGCAGTGCGCATCTGTGATAATATGCATGCACGATTTATTTATTTATTTTAAATACTCTCAATGCCATTGCTAGTTGTAGCCCTCCCTAATATCCCTGTGTAGTCCTCTACATCCCTCCCTCCAACTGACAGCGGTGCTCGTGTTCGTCTCCTTAACTATTTGGTCGTCATTATGGTGCCAATTCACCTCAACAGTTTATCAGTACCACATAGAGTTTCGGCGTAATTGATCCTATCGTCGAAACATTCATCAGGTTTGTTTATGGGGTCGACAGACTACATTTTATATATTACAGGTTTGCGCACCATTGCTGTGTGCTTAGTGTACTTGAACAATGCAAATCACTCCATCAAAAGGCTGAAAAATTCGGGCGCTGCTGATGCTACACTTGTGCAGGAGCTATGCGAAAGCTTATATAGCTTGTTTTCTTTCTTTTTTTTTTTAACTGCACCAAATTCTCAACTTTCAAATGTGGCCTGTGGCAGATAGCATGATTCTAACTCTTGAGCTAAATTACTTGACGAGTGGCCATTAGTTCTGAGAGAAATCAATATGCTTATTTGAACGATTAACATAATTAAGCCAATTAACGGTCTAATTAATTTGTTTACGGTGAATATTTCAACCTACGAATTGTAGCGAGTGAGTTCGCAAGGTATTTCCATTTGGAACGAATTCTGAGGGTGGCATCGGCTTTGAGATATGCGCGGTCAAACTTGCGGTAAAAATGCACTGTTGTTTCACTTACTTTTTTTTTTCGAGGGACGCGCGCTTTCACGGGGAGTGAACGAACGGCGGAGAACAAACGCGCGTTCTGTGCCGTGCTCCCTTAAGGGCTGCAGAAGTAGGCGTCTCTTTCCTCCTTTACAATCACCATATATGTAGAGCAAACGCGCCTTCTTCTGACGCACGAAAGGCCGTAGGGGGGAGGTAGAGGGAAGGGAGGCGACGTGTAGCTGCGGCACCATGCAGGCGCCTATTTATATCAGAGGCTCCGGCAACAGTCACCAACGCCGCACGCATTTTGTGCGAACGCGGGCAAAACGCCGACGGCGTCGACAACAGTTCTGCGTGTTGCCGGTGCTGCTGCATGTCCAAATTTATACAGCTGATAAAGCTACTATCATTACTCCGTATAGCTCTCTACAAATTTGCTATCGCAATTGATGCTTCGCCTTTCAGGTGAAACTGCGACAATTTTTTAAGAACACGCTGTTTTATGCATCGAAGCACAAAGGTAACTGGAACACAAATGCATTTCGTCAGACACTGTGAAAATTAATGTCTCGGAACTGGTGTATGCCTGAGAGTTCGTTTCAAATGGATGTAAGCCTTGCGAACTTACCGTAAGGCTACAGTTCGTAAACTGAAATATGTGCCGTAAAGTAAATAATTAAAAAGGTAATTGGTGTAACTGTGTTAATTATTTAATCAGGCATTTTGATTTCTTGTAGAAGTAATGGTCACCTCATCGAGTAATTCAGCTCAAGGGTTAGAATTGTGCTATCTACCACAGGCATTTTTTTTTTTAAATTTGGTACAGCTAAAAAAACAAGAACAAGAAAGAACACCTTGTGGAGTGTCTCATCGGTGTTATTGTATGTCAATCGTTTGTTTTCAGTCTGCTAATTTGTTTTGCCTTGTCGTTGTCTATGTTCAATCATTGCGGCTCATTGCTATTAACACCACGTTGAGCGACCACCGATTGCTGGCGCATGTCGCATTCTAGAGAGCCAGTCACGTCCCGATACACATCATGTGAAGTACACGCAATGTTTCATTTACTGCGCTGTACACTCAAACGCGTTTTTCGGCCCACTTGCCGTCTACGTGCCGAACGCTCGTTCTTTTCTGCGCTTACACCGGTCATCATCATTCTTCCTTCGACAAGCGTCATACATCGATCTTCATCCTTGTGACATCGCTGCGTGTATACGTCTCGCGCTGGGCATCCATCCGAAATGTGGTATGCATTTCGGCATAGCTTGGGAGCAACGTAATGCATAAACATAAAAATTGCAAGACAATAAAGTTTTGAACATTGTAATGGAGAAACATATGAACATAGTGTGACATTACACGTTGCATGGGATGAAAGTAAAGAAAATTGTACGCATCACCGTTAATTGTAAACAATGTAATTAACCGTTTTACTAAAGCTTCGTTTCACTTGACTGTGCGTTGGTTCTGCATTTTTTTTTTTTTTTGAGCGTCGGCGACAGCACGCTTCACTACAAAAGTACTATGGGCCACTGGAGAGTTTGAGGTGCGGCGCCGTGGCGTACTCCGTTGAAGCGAGCAAAGGTGATCAAGCCACCCGCGGCAGCCAATTGAGACCTGCAGTTGCTATTCTGGTGATTTTCAAATTGCGCCATATTGCCAAATTTGTCATTTTATCAGCTCTGATTGGCCCGTGTATAGGCTGCCGTGCGCGGTCTGATTGGCTCAAAACCGCGCCATTGCAGAATTTGACAATATTGCGATGTTTGGCAGTGTCCAGAATAGCACTCCCAGTGACTTGTAGAACGTATCGGTGACACTGCAGCATTGCCCACTTTTGTGACGGTCCTCCTCCCCTGGCCGGATTAGCGTTCTCTGCGCAAAGTTGGGGAGGTTTTTTCTCGCAATATCTCCAATTCGCAGAGCACCGCCACCCTCCTGTAGAATGCTGTAGATGTGGAGCCTAGAGATTAGTGATTGTATTCACGTTTCACATCGTTCTCTACGTAGGAATGTGCTCTTATTAGGCGCTGTTGCACCGAATTGCTGTGTTTTCTCAACATGATGATACTCATTGCCCTCAGGGACAGTAGCACGTACTACACTGTTAGGGCTCGGGGCCAAGAATCAGGTGACGTACCTGGCGTGTTCATAGAGATTGTGAGGAGTGTTAAAATTGAATTAGAATGTATACGACATTGTTAAAAGAGAGAACAGCCTGACTGACAGCAGACAAAAAGAAAACGAAAAAAAAAGAAAAAAGAAGAAGAAGCACGTCTTTGTCATCGTGTACCCAAGTATCCTGTGAATCTGGCTCCATAACTGGCGGCATAAATGCATAATGTATTTTATCTGTTACTTACCTTCAGACGACGTATATGGGATATATTGTGTCGTAAGTATTATAGGGAGATAACTACAGCGCCACGTCTTCCGCTTGCTTTTGTAAAGTAGCCTTTTATGTATTGTCGTGGTTGTATATATTTTTGGTTCAAGGGAGAGGAAGACAAAGCGGCGATGACACGCGCATAGCACTCGAGAGCCGCTCGCGCGACGGCTTCGAGCGCAGCGTCGGGCGCGGGTCGGGCCGATCCGCAGGATTAGGCTAAAACGAAATTCCACCATGTAGGCTCCAATGTCAGAGAAGGCCGCAAAGGTTACCGCGGAGTACTACCCACCAGGCGAAAAGGGTAAGCCGGCGGCCACGCCCATCGACATCTCGCCAAACGTCTTCATCAAGCCCGGGCTGACCTTCGACGACGCGAAGGGCGCTGGCAAACCCGAAGTCACCACCACAAGGCAGGTGACTCCGGACGGCATTGTCATCAGCCGAAAGAGGGAGAAGTACGCTATTAGGCCCAATGTCGAGACAGTCGTCGTCAACGCACGACCCCCGACTCCGCCGCCGTCGCCGCCCCCGAAGCAAATCATCACCACCACAGCGCCAGCACTCACCCCGTTCCACCAGCACTGCCTACGTGTACGGCCAGTGCCTCCACACGCTCTCATACCTTTCGTCAGACCCGTACATCCGCCAGTGCCACTGTGCCCGCCGCCGGTGATACCACGAGAACGTCGCCGCGAGTCGGCAGCTGAGGCCGCAGAGAGATTCAGTCGCAGCGTCCAAACCGACTGTCCCTCTCCATTTCAAGGCCTCCTTGGAGACCGAGACCATTGATTCTGCGAATAACATCACCGGTATCCCGTTCACGCCGATCTACTTGCCGGTTTCAATGCAGAGGCAGCGGGACTAACTGCGTCGTCCATGAGTCGACGGTGGCCCCGCAGCATAACTTCAGGATCCTTTCACCGCCTCCCGTGATCGAGACTTCGGCTGTCGGCGAGGCGCAACGCGCGGTCGTCACTCTCGAGAACGAGTACGACATCAAATTTCCCGCTCCTCCGCGGCGCGAGCCTTCGGTGAGGGCAATAGGCTGCGGATCAATGGAGGAAGATGACTTCCTCGGCAACGCATCGATGGTCGCACAGACCACCATAATCCTCAACGAGGGCACGCCGGGTAGCCCGGGGAACATCATCGTTCGTCGCGGCAGCAGCGCCACTAACCTGGCGCAACAGGCCCTGCCAGCGGCCCCCATGGCGACGATAACGCTGCCTCCTACTGGGCAGCGACTGACGACGCAGCAGATCACAATCCCACCCGTCGGACCGGTCCAGGTGTCCCCGCCACAGGTGTCGATGATGCCGCAACCGCAGACCATATCGCACGTGCAACAGACGTCCTCCGGGGCGCAGCCAATGGCCACCATCAACATCACGTCCCGTATTCGCGACCTGACCGACCAGGTGATGCGCGAGTCGCGGCGCGTGGGCCGCGCCCGCGACCGGCTGCAGCGCCGCCGTCCGGCGCCCTTGAACCGCGTGTACTCGGCCGAGGACAAGTTGTACAACCTCATGACCCTGGAGAACCAGCTGGCCAACGAGATCGCCAACTACCGAAACTCAGGACGCGTCCGCGACCCCGAATTCCTCTCGACGCTGGCGCAGACCGAGGACAAGCTGCGGCGCTTGATCAGCGCCGAGAACAACGTGGCGCGCGACATGCGCCGCATCAAGAAGGAGAGCTTCAAGCAGGAGACTTACAAGGTGATCAGCCCGCGCCGGTCCATCACGCCGACGTCGTCGGCCACTTCGACCAGCATGTCCTCGTACAGCCCGCCGTCGACTCCCATGCCCATGCCTCCCATGTATCCGATGCCGGCCATGCCGCCCATGCAGCCGCCCATGCAGCCGCCCATGATGCCGCAGCAGCAGCAGATGATGATGATGGGCGCCCAGCCCATGATGATGGGGGGTCCGGGCCAGATGATGATGCAGCCGGGAATGGGCATGATGGGAGGCGGGCCGCAGCAGCAGCAGCAGCGCTTACCCGGGCCTGGCATGTATCCGGGTCTGATGCGCATCAGCATCGAGTCCCCCGAGTGCACTTGCACGAGCTTCACCTCGTCGAGCAGTGTTACGTCCGACTCGTCGGACTCGTTGCCCAAGAGAAAGGTCGCCAAGGAAGAGACCAAGGTGGTCGTGGAGATGCCCCCGACCCCGCCGTCGCCGGCGAGCCCGCCGACGCCTCCGCCGCCGCCACCACCGCCGCCGCCGCCTCCACCTCCTCCGCCACCTCCTCCGCCGCCGCCCGTGGACTTGAGCGGTACTCCGTCTCCGGACGAAGGTGGAGGCAAGAAGAAAAAGAAGAAGAAGAAGAAGAAAAAGAAAAAGAAGAAGAAGGGAGGCAGCCCTGACGATGGTTCGCCCTCGCCGGACGACGCGAGCGGAGGTGGCAAGAAGAAGAAGAAAAAGAAGAAGAAGAAGAAAAAGAAGAAAAAGAAGGAGTGAAGACCGGGCAGACACAAATCGCGGGACTCTGACACGAATCGGATTAAATTCAGGCCTCCACGGGCCGCGCTTCGACGTAAGCTATTCGCCTCTCTCACTTCTTCGGAGGAAATATATCCAATCACGTCATCGCGGTCGCCATAACGCAGTACAGGGCTGGTATAATGTAAGGATTCCTTTAACTCTATTTAATCATCGTCGTCTACCCTTCCCGACCGACCGATCGCGGTGTTAACGTAGGGTGGAGCGTCGCTCGAACCACTAACAAAGCGAGGGAAGGAAGATAATTGAAACAGCATCAGTATATTGACCCGGCTCAGCATAATCCGGTTTTGAACAAGCTATCTCGTTAGCCTTAATCATTGTAAATTCAACTTTCTTACTATGCGTTACGAAAGAAAGAAAAGATGCCCGATCCGATGCTTCAAAGTTTATATTTAGATAGGATTAATCTGGTGGATTTCATGCTAAATACAAGCTGTTCGGAACGCTGAAATGTTGAGGTATTTTCCCTGAAAGAGGTGTGCCTTGCACGGTAAGAACAGCGGAAATCCTGCGATCATCTGTCTTGGGTCAGAGGTTTGGCAGCTGAGAATACATTAATATGGCGTCCATGCGTTAAACGATCAGTGAATAATTAAAAAAATTAATTAAAATTAGATACTTTTTGCTAATAGAATTACTTCCAATTCGAAGAGCGTATTCGAAGTGCACAAATATTCGCTGGGGCCGAAAATATGCCATTTGTTTACTACAGGTATAGGGGTACCTGTGCAAGTGAAAATACGTATATACCGAGTGTTTCATGTAACTAAAGCCAAGATTGAAAATAAAGTACATCTTAGGCGACTGAGAACAATCGCATATGTGTAACTTGACGTGGGATTAGTTAGCTATCTAGATACGTTGGATTGGTTAGCTATTAGTTAGGTATTTGGTTCCGTTGAATATTTATTTTAGGGCATAAGTGTCATTGTAAAAGTTGTAGAGCGTGTTCAGAAACACGAAATAATTTTTTTCCCGACAGTATCTTTTGCGTGGTTACTTCTCCCGGGGCTCTGAAGAAAGTCCGCGAACTCTGAAAAAAAAAAAAAAAGCAAAAAGAAAAGTGACGTCACTAGATGCTTGCGCGTCTGGTATGCCATACTCTCAACCAAACCCACGTGCTTTAAAAGTAGACGATGGGTGTATTTCGATCCGCTTCCTGTGCCGGCCTATCGCTTATCATTTTAGACCACCCCGACGTGGCTGCCTTGATGCCGGGGCGATCTTTATATACAGCAACATGCGACCTTCGCTGCTTGTAAACACGACGGAGGGCGCTGCACGGACGTAGCATATTGGCATTACGGGCGTAGTTGACATTACGAGAAAGAAATTGAGCTGGGCAGGCCATGCGTAGGGTAGATGAACTGGTGGACCATTAGAGTTAAAGAATGGGTTCCAAGAGAAGGGAAGCGCAGTCGAGGACGGCAGAAAACTAAGTGGGGTGATGAAATTAGGAAATTTGCAGGTGGAAAATTGGAATCTGCTAGTGCAGGACAGGGGTAATTGGAGATCGCAGGGATCCTTTCACCCTACAGTGGACATAAAATAGGCTGATGGTGAAGATAATCGCTGTTAAAGCCAACTCAGCCGGAAATTCTCAGCCATCCCTACAACATCTATTATGATAATATAGCTAAGCTCCCGGGGGCATTGTCGCGGTTGAGAGCGTTGGGAACAGAACGAGTATACGGAGCAGCTAATAACTTGTAGTCATTGATTTAATCGGGGGAGGGGGGGGGGGTCATTTTTAGGCAGCCTGCAAACTTCTTCTTTCAGTAGTAAAATTGTGTTCCTCTTCCTCTGCAGGTACCACCATGCTTGCATGACTAAGTGATGCGCCTTCTTCTATCGCTATACCTATCTTATCTGAACTGATACCGATAGTTAGTAATATCTCGTCGCGCGCTGCGATTATTTTCTTTGCCCTAATATTGACCATATGGTGTAAATTTCCCATTTATTATAATTTAAGATGGCTCAACTTTTTTGGAATTTCAGCTGTGAACGGCAATACATGTGTTGAAGTTGAATACAAGTTGAATTTGTCTGTAGGCTTTCTTTAGCCTACAGACAAATTTTTCAGAAATGAAGAAATATTTGGTATGTTATTCGGTGTTTGAAGGATTATTACACCAGATTAGTACTCAATTCGTAGATCCTCCTTGCCAACCCCTTCCCCCCCCCCCTCCTCTTTTTTTAGCAATTGCCTATATTGGGCTACTCAGCATTAGGAAGAAATTTCCTACTCAGGCCTTCAAACTTGTGTTGTATGAAAAAAAAAGAGACATCAAATATGACGATTACTTATTCTCTTGGGAATCGCGTAAGGTGTGCACTTCGGCCTATACAGGCTGCGCAAGTCCGCGTAGGTCTTGTTAATGATGCAGCACTAGTGTTGCAATATATAGCCTGCGTAAGAACGCAAGCTGCACTCGAACATGATGTCAGTGTTATATAGCGGCCAGAATCCATGTAGTGTCACGTGGAATCTATCGCGCTTGGCAACAGTCGTACAGTGAGACAGCGTCACCCACAAGAGTGCGATTTGCGATAACGTACGAACTTATGCAGAGACAAGAATGAACTGAAAAAAAAAACAACCCTGTAAGTCAAATGGGAGGCGCATTCTTGGTCGAGTGTTGCTAGACAGGGGCCTCGGATAAGGCCTTCCTGAGGGATACATGCCGACCCATTTCGGAGAGCACGCTGACCAAATTGGTTGGGGTGTCTTTCCCGTCTGCACGCCACCCACGGCGCGAGAACAAACCAACGCGTCGGCTTTTGCTTTGAGAGAGAAAATTCCTACAAAGTCTTTGCTGTGTGGAGAGCCACGTCACCCTTTTCTTGTATCGTTTTGTACTTTCACTCTTTTTGCTTTGTGTTTGCAACACTCCTCACATTCATTTTGGGTGCCTGTTCCGAAATCTCCGAATCTTGAAGGCGCACAGTAAGGGTACGCTAAGAGCAAGAGTGACCGCTGTTAGATTTCAATGCAAATGAAATGGATGGAACGGGGGCGGGGAACTCGAAGAAATAGCTGAGAACCCCTGAACTTCTCATCCACCTTTTATCTACAAATTTTACTTCTTTTTCTTTTTTGCAAGCAGCAAGAATGTAGTCTTTCTGAAAACAGTTCGCTTTCCTATCGTTTTGCTTTCAGTTCACACTGTGCTTCGTTTGCAGCAAATTGTAGCTCCATGTTTTAGTCTGCTTGGCTTGGTGTCGAAACAGTTTCTGCAGTTGCATACTGCTGTAGACAACATTAGCCCGAACGTGACACATACAAAGAAGGAAGCACGTAAGTACACAGGCGGTGTACATACACATAGAGGACCCTCTGTGCGTTGTACGTGGTTCCTTCGTTATCGGTGTCAGCAGCTTGCGTTAATCTTTCCAAAGGCATGCATCACCAACTCGTCCACACTGTGAAACTAGAGTTCTAGACAAACGCTCGTCTCGCGAGTGAAAGGAGAAAGAAGTAGCTGTACCACTGCTATATATTTTAGTGGTAACACAGCCGCACAAAAACCAACCAACAGACGCACGCACGCACAAAGATTATTTAGCTTTGCTTTCGTCTGCAGACAGGCTTTTCCTTTACGTGGCTGTTAATGTAACAGAGCACGCTTTACAGGAGGAAAATTTGGTGAATGCGTTGTAAGGTGCGGGCGGTGTGTGTGTGGGGGGGAAGGGGGGGGGGGGCATTTTGTTGCTCGAGCTCATTCAGAGTAATTGACCCATCGAAAGCCGCTCCTCAATGGTCCTCAATGGGAGGAGCAGGGCTAACGTTTTCACAGATTAACTGTTTCGCCGCCGCCACCTCGCTACAACGCGCCCGTCACCAAACCAGCCTTTTGTAAAGCGTGCTCCGTTACATTAATACCTATATAGAGAAGAAGCCCACTTTCAGGAAAAAAAAGCATAATCGAGTTTTTTTATTGTTTTGCAAGAAAAAAAACTTTACAAAGAAACAAAGTTAGGCTTAAGTACAAATGTTGCAAAAATACCAAGTGGTCCGCGACAACACGCGCGCCAAATTCACGAAGGAAGCATGTACTTGGGCCAACATTTGCCGCACACGCCATTCATCTATTGACCTCTTCTGCGTCACTTTAACGGCTGCCGATAATCTGCAGCGGTTCAGGGACTATGGCGTTCTGCTGCTGGGTACGAGGTCGCGGGTTTGATTCCCTGCCACGGCGGCCGCATTTCGAAGGAGGCGCCATGTGAAAAATGCATGTGTACTTAGATTTGGGCGCACGTTAGGTGTACGTACGTGTTCAAAATAGACCCGTAGCTCTCCATTACAGCGTCACTGATAGCCCCAGTGTTGTTTTGAGACGTTATATCTCCATGAATTAATGAATCAGCCCAAGTAAAGACCAAGCCATGTTATTATGCATTTGTCTTCATTTTCGGTAGAGATTCTGATACTGTAAAATGTCGCCAACGGTCACCTGTACGACACATTACGCGTCCTACCTAGTCCATGTCTTCCTTTTCATTTCATCAAGAAAACCAGCTCACGTATTCTTGTTAAACAGAAAATAAGCTCGGTCCCTCGCGGTTTTCTTTCAAGTTTCTTTATTAGCCTCTAATACACTATGTTTGTAGTATTGCTTTAAATCGGACATATTTACATCGATGTCTTTTCATCTAAGGAACTGTGGCATTCTATCCGATCTTTCCTTTCTGATGTACTCCACAGAGGTCCTTAATTTTTCCCAAGATGGGGCTGACACACGCGCGCGTGCGCACGCACGCACTCACACGCGCACACACACACACTCATATGCATGCACGCAAACACACGCACACGAACAAAGAAATAAAATCAACCTTTCTCCGTTCCCTAAATTATAACTTTATATCACTTCACATCCCTAAAAAAAAAGAACGTTAAGCTGACCTATACCTTCAACAAGCCAATAAAGTCATACAAATCTTTCTGAAGACTTTCTGAAGTTTGTTTTCTTTTTTCTTTTCTTCTTTCCATCTTTTCAGTTTCTCCCTGATGGCTGACATCCGGCCACCTATTGTCAATTCCGCGTGTGTCTTTCCCACTTAGAGCATCGAAAGAGAACGAGATTCGAGCCATAGAAATCGGGTGACAGCCACGGTAGACACGGGACGGTTTTAAAGCAGCACGGAGCCCTTGAGGCGTCCGTTCTCACGGAACACTGGAGGCCTCTAAATTGAATGCCAGGAACAGAGGAAAAATAGGCTCTCGTTCAAGTAAATATTTTATTGCGATAGCAATTATATGGACACTCAAAAGCAGATTTCTGCCGTCGGCGTCGCCGTCGCCGTCGGCGTCGCCGTCGCCGTCGCCGTCGCCGTGAGGTTCCGTATGACGTCAATGGAGATGAAATCGTGGCCGCGCGCCGCCGAACGCTGTATGTGCGAGTGAAAGGGCGCGAGGGACGCGCTCTTTCACGGGGAGTGAACGCACGGCGGAGAACAAACGCGCGTTCTGCGCCGTGCTTCCTTAAGGGCTGCAGAAGTAGGCGTCTCTTTCCTCCTTTACAATCACCATATATGTAGAGCAAACGCGCCTTCTTCCGATGCGCGAGAGGCCGTGGGGGAGGGGGGGAAGGGGGAGGGAAGGGAGGCGACGTTTAGCTGCGGCACCAAGTGCCTATTTATATCAGAGGCTCCGGCAACAGTCACCAACGCCGCACGCATTTTGAGCGAACGCGGGCAAAATGCCGACGGCGTCGACAACAGTTCGGCGCGTTGCCGGTGCTGCTGCATGTCCAAGTTTATACAGTTCTGCTTCTCTGTCAATGGGAGACTTGTGGGATTAGGTTTTGCGGATTTCGTGGTCACTCTTGTGAAGTAGGCATCTAAAAAATACAAGGTTGAAAAGAAGAAGAAAAAAATATTTGTCGATGCGAGTCGAGGGCGAAGGGCTTTCTGAGCCGGAAATCAATTTGTGTTCAAGGAAATGTTTTATAAGTGGGTGAGATTTTTCGCTTTCTGTTTTCCTGTTAAAAAAGAAAGAAAAAGAAGATAAAGGATGTTGGTGTTCTTTCGTTATATTGCGTGTAGGAAGGCGTTTCCAAGCCTATTTCATAGAATAAAGGCAACTAGAGAAAAAAATACAAGTCATGCTTTATTGCTCGGTTATTCTTGAAAAAGTCTACATTTCTTAAAACTTAAAATCGATGAATAAAAGGAAGTGAAAAATTTGGGAGAAGGGAGTTTAAATATTGAAATGTACGCCGAATTGTGGCGCCGTTGACGTCAGTGTAAAGCCGCGGACTTCACGATACTTCCACGCATTGAATTATTGTTAGGCGAGTGTGAATAGTAATTCTTGAGACAAAATCGAATACAAATCGAATAGTGCCAGCAGTGAAGCGAGTCGAATCAAATAGCTTTCGAATATTGAACAGCTACTTTTGTCACAATTACCATAAAATAATGTTCGCATAACGTTAGCAATTAAAGCACATATGGAGCGTCAGGAACAAATAAACAGTTTGTTCGTATCTATACAGAACTCTTCAAAGAGTGCGATTGACCACTGTATAGCCGGTAAGGTATGGTTTCCTGAGCGACGAAGCCTGCTTGAACACGTAAGTTCTCACGTTTTATGCCTATGCTATGACAGCGGGGATGAAATGGGTTTTACTTTTGCTTCAGTTTTATGTTTGTGTTTAATTGACGTTTCGAACAATTCGAAATCTATTCGATTCGTATTTACAAATAGTGACTATTCGATTGGAAGACCGAATCGAATGGGACACTATTCGATTCGTTGTTACGAATTTTCGAATATTCGCGCGCCTATAATTATTTTTGTGCAAAAAAAAGTGCACGAAGGTTGCCGGGCGGTACTTTTTTTACTTTGAAATGGAATGTAATTGTTTCTTTTTTTGCATATAAGTGAAAATAATCTAGTCCCGAGTAGTACTTTTCAAAATACATGACGTTACACAAAGATGGCATTGCCGGTTCAGTTGGATAATTATTTTATACTTCCTTTTTGGATTACGAAGTCTCCTCTCACGACAAGGATAGCTTATTTTCAATGACAGGAGCACAGTCTATCAATTTCATTGTAATTTATCTTGGTGTTTCTTTGTCTACTGGGGCGCTGCATTTTTTGTCGTTGCTTTACTTACGTGTAATCTTACTCTATCTTTTATCTTTATGCCAATTCTTTTTATCTTCAACTGCTGTCTCTATCCCTTCCTTCCTAAAGAGTAGGCATGGCGTTGTGCCTCTCTCAGTGGCAGTTGCCAGCCTACTTCTTTTCTATCTCACTTTCTGTCCATTGCGTATGTGTTTTCATATTGAATAATAATACCTATAATTTATCTCATTTCTCTGCAGTGTTTTATAATAGCTTTAGGAGTGAGTTGCCATGTGATTCGTATAGTAACGTATATACGTAAACGAGCTTACTGGCGTTATATACATAGCGAATCATTAGAATTATGTTGTACCCTTGTTTGTTTATATAAACAAACAAGGGTACAACATAATTCTAATGATTTGCAGGAAAACATGCATTTACATATCATTATTGCATGAATTAATACTCAACTTTGGTTTCAAGAATTGCACCATTGATCTCTGATTGTGTTGTTTTGTATTGCTTTTTCTAACATTTATCCCGTACTCGCATACAGTTGCCTTAATGTCGCATGTTCTTTCTGTCATTTAGATTATTAAATGACTAATTTGATTGACGTTTTGGTCGCTTGGCAGATACGCTTGGATATTCATAAGCTGCAAGTGGTCTGTGGATGGTGCCTTACATGAAGAACTCTTGTTTAATTTTTATCAAATTAGTATTAATTAAGGTGTTAGCTCCATCAACTAAAACAAGTGAGCTCGCTTACATTTATACGTTTGTTATTAGAACCATGCAGCAACTCGGACAGTTTCATCGGAATGCGACCGCTATGGTCGGACACTGAGCGTAGTGACAAGGCCCAACGCTAATACTTCACCAAAGGCTTGGACTGCCTTCTTGCGGAAAGCCGATGCTGAAGATTACAGAAAAAAATGCAAATGTAAGACAGAGATCAGCAATCAGTGAACAATATTCTTTATTTCTTCTTTTCTAAGCCGCGTCAAGAAAAGAAAACGGAACGAGAAGAATTGGGAAGATAGACGTGCCGTGATGCCCGGCACACTGTTTTCTTCAGCATCTTCAATGACAGCGTTCGCAAGAGCTGCAGCGCAGCCGGCCATTACAAAGGTTGATTGATGTTGCCGAGAGAGAGAGAAATACAATGCAAACCCGCGAGTCACGTTTACTTGCATCTCGACGGAGAGATAAAGGCAGGATTCTAACGAATCAAAAGGGGATGTCACAAAATCAAACGGGGAAGAACCGATTAGTTCCACGCATCGGGCCGATAATAAATATATAACCTTTTCTCCCCAACGCCCGCTCTTCTGACACTTTATCAATGATTGTTTGGCCAAATTGCCACGCATTCTGTACAGAGGCGGGTTTCTGGCGCCACAGACACATTAAAAAAGATAGAGAAAAAAAAGTCAAAGGCCATCATACCCGCAGTTTTTGTTTGTTGCGTCATAGCTGGCGATCTATCTCGGCTTTAAGTTCTTATCCGTGTTATTGATTGCATTTTTTATTTTTTTTATATCTCACTCTCATTATTTTCCAAGTCGCTCGGCGGATTCCCTGAAAAGCATCGTCCAACACATCTCCGGCGAGTATACACCAGAAACCTGCGACATAATACGCGGCGGCGCAATCTATGGCCCGTCATTTGCACTAGCGTTCTTTTTCTTTTTTCTCCGCCTGTTCACGTGTAACCCAGATCTACCATGTTTTAAACAAGTAAGTCCCCGGCGGGCTCCGGTCTGCTTAATGAGGATGCCTCTGACGTCACGCTCCATTGAGTATTGCCAGTGGAATGTGTTTGCTACGTCGTTTGCGATGAGACGAAAACGACGTTTCACGAGTGTTTTTGAAGCAGCAGTGACAGTCACTCGATGTACAGCAGTGCTCAACCTTCGGACGTGAAAGTAATTGTTGTGCTATTGCTTTCAGCCAGGGGTTTATAAACGAAACCAGAGAAACCAGCGTGCTGTCACGCTTTGTTTACCTTTGAATTCTGATTAAATATCTTTTTTTTCTGCTCATTACAGGACATTAACAATAACTCTGCCCTAAAGTAGCTTCGCAGAAAAGAGAAGCGTACATAAACTGATTTCTGGAACGTTCTGAGATAACAGAAGATAAACGCAGAGCATGGAAGTATAGATAGTAGCCGATATGCATGGGCAGTCATTGGAAGAAAAGAAAAGAAGCAGGAAATTTATTTCGGGTAGCCCACGACACACGAAAATTCCGCAGGTCGACTGCTCACGCCTGGCTCGAGACATCCAGCGATTCGGGTACAAGTGTGACGTTCTGTAACAAATTAGGCGAGAAAGAGATAGAGGACCAGACACATTTTATGTACTCAATATCAACGGCTGCAGATACGCTTGGCTTGTGGCTGCTGCCGCACAAATTGTACAGAGACCTTTCACATCCAATAAGTTAAAGCAAAGCGAATAGAAAGCTATACCAGCCTTTAAACAGCCAGACCGAAACGTTGAAATTAAACAGCCAGACCGAAACGTTGCAATCGAAGCAAACACATTCGAAGCCAGCTTGTCTGCACCTGCCAAGTGCACGCCGAGATGAAGCCTCGGTAACTAGGTTTCTGACTCCATATAGAGCAGTTTTCACAACGTAATCGGGCTGCGACATTTATTTTCTTTCGTGCAAGGCGCACAGCGCGTTCATCCTGAAAGGACAACGAAATGTGCAACTGTAACGAAGGGAGATGAGAGGTCGCTCGGTCATGAATTCTTTCAGGCTCGAGGTGAGCACGCGTCAGTGACACGTCACTTCCGGAGGGAGCCGGCGGCGGTGCCGGACTCCTGCTGCTCCGCCGACGACGAATGGAGCAGACCGCGTTCGGCCGCGGCCGCCATGACGTCATCGGCGACGGATCGCTTTCCGGGACCGCCGAGGAACTCCGAGTAGCGTTTTCCCGGGCCTCCCAAGAACTCGGAGTAGCGCTTTCCCGGGCCGCCCAGGAACTCGGAGTATCGTTTTCCGGGACCGCCCAGGAACTCGGAGAGCCGCTTGCTCGCCCTGTGGTGGCCCAGGATCCAATCCAAGTCGTGGCCGTAGCCACGGCTCCTCGCGAACGGGCTGTCGCCGGCGTACAGCTGCTGCAGGCTTCTGCTAAGTGCGCCGTCCGGATCTGCTCGTGTCGGGAAAGGGCGAAAGGAACGTCAGTTAGAGAGCAACGTGCTTACACGTGCTGAAAAAAAAAAAAAAAAGAACGGCTGCGACAACTGGCGCTTTGCGACCAGTATGTCACTTCCGACTAAATAAAACAATAACGTTGGGCGCCAGTCGCGCCGTTATCGGTGTTTGATGGCTGGACAGCGCTGAGTGCCTTTTGTCTGTGTAATCAGCATTGTCTTCGGCTTTGACGAGCGTAAACTTGAAGCTGTGAAAGCGCAAGTCTTTCCCAAAATGTGAATGTGGCAACGACCGCCAAAGGGCGCGATGCCTTTTCTAAAGCTTCCTGCACTGCGATACTGAACTTCGTTAAACAAGGAAGTGCTGCTATCGCAACAAGTTGCGATCAGCCGTTTCCAAGTTGAACCTTATTCCTATACTAAGAGCATCCATCCTTTGTCCGAGGTCATTCAACATTGCCTAAGATTCCGGCGGAAGTACTATTATGAATTTGCCCCCTTTTAATTCAGGCTGCAGCAGGTGTTACGAGTGGATCCCAAGACGATAGATCAACGGATGAATAATGCTTCCTGCTCGTCACAAAGGAGGCGCACAAAGAGTCGAGACCGTGTACGTGTAAAGTAGTCTTTGTTAGGTCAGGCACCGGAGAGGCGGCACGCCGGAAAGATACGCCTGCATGGAGCTCGACGTAGCGTGAACGAATGCATTTATAGTGTTGATTCCCATCCGTCAGCAATCGCAACTAACGCCTAAGCTGAGTTTCTAATCGAAGGCAATCTGCTCTTGACGTACCTACTAGCTTGACTAGCGTACATCAGCAGCTGTGACCAGACATTTATGCGTGTTTACGTTAACTGACCTTACCTGTTGTTATATACCTTTTCCCCTGATACCATGTGGTGTTTTGGTTTGTTCCGCGCATTTCTTGCTCTCCATAATCATTTTCGCATATTTGACAGGTGAACACTAACAAGTAAGCTCCACTAATGCATTTGAAGTATTGTTTAAACGAGAGAGGGTCAGGATCACTAGACTAGCGCGCCAGCCATGAAAGCTAGTGGGGATATAAATAAATAAGCAACATTTTGTGGGCAGCAGGTAGCTGCTATTTTTTTTTTTCACTGTTCACTTTCTGCAGAATTATTTGTACATATGAAGCCGCGAGTACAGTTTGAACCATGCGGGTGATTTAACGATGATAACGGTTTAGTCTTAAATGTTTAGGCGACATGGTTAAGTGGAACATTTAGAACACAGACTCACGTGTTGGGTGGTGCTGACCGAGCCATACAAAATTGTCTTATGCCCCTTGAAGGAAGAAAAAGAACACGGATGCATTTAAATACCGTGCATAGAAAAGTGATGCAGAGATTGGTCACAGGCAATGTTAAGACACGGCCGCTAAATAAAAAAAAAGTTTTTTTTTTTTTTTTTTTTTTTATCCAGCGGTCGCGGTTTAGGCAATGTTTAGAGGTTGAAAACAAAATTTGTGGCGAGTTTAGACGTGACTTTTAGAGAGTTAAGTAGAAGGTAAAGATGTGATAGGCTGTTTGTGGCGAGTCGGGAGAGTAGAAGTGCAAGCATAAAACAGAGGGAAATTTCAGTTTAATGAGCACGTGTTTAAAAGAGACTTCAGCACAAGCGTAAGCGTTTTAGGCACAATTGATTCATTTCAATGCTCGAGATGAACTCTTTGCGCCGCCTAAATCACCGATCGTTCGTCCATGAAAAATAAAAACAAAAATACAGTTAGACAAGGGCACAGTGAGAGCCTCGATCGTGCAACCGGAATTCCGCAACGATCGAATATGGATTCAACCCGTCTGCAGCAAAGCATAAAAACGGTCTCACTTCTTCGATTAATTGCGCTCGACATTACAGCTGGCGCATTTGCTTTTATTTCCGTTCTTTATCCGCGGTTACAGAAAATGCGCCTGGCGGGCGGTTTTTAAAGGAATGGGTCAATGGCTTCATCGTTGGCAGTTCATGCGGAGAAATCATTAATTTATGGCTGTCATTCGGCGAAAGTCAAAGCGCATTAAGTTGTAGAGGGCGGTAATAAGAAATATTGCAAGTTTAATGCTAACTCGAAGTAAGTTTAGGTGGACAAGTTCTTATTGGCCAAAAACATTACTGACTTCTTTTTTTTATGCTGTTCACACAACAACAATAAAAAGAGAATTCTGTTGAAGTTGTACAAGTATGTCTGCCTGCAGTTGCATATACATGTATACAGTGGTGCTAAGAAGCGACTAGCGCAGAGGCGTGCAGCTAGCTAGCTATCTATCTATCTATCTATCTATCTATCTATCTATCTATCTATCTATCTATCTATCTATCTATCTATCTATCTATCTATCTATCTATCTATCTATCTATCTATCTATCTATCTATCTATCTATCTATCTATCTATCTATCTATCTATCTATCTATCTATCTATCTATCTATCTATCTATCTATCTATCTATCTATCTATCTATCTATCTATCTATCTATCTATCTATCTATCTAAATAATTAATTAATTCTTCGCGGCCCCGGAAGGAGTCGTGTGCTCCACAGATATAGAATAGAGTTACTGCATATGGCTTTCCCTTTGGGAGTCGTATACAGTAACTCAAATAATGGCACTAAAGAGAATGCCTCCTAGAGGACGATAAGAATTTCTCACTTAATACCAACCAACAAGATAGATAATTATCCATAGTCTTGCACGCGGTGGGTAATGTGTTGCATAAGGTGCAACTTGTTGAAGGTGTTGTTGACGAGACATTACAGCAGGGAAACGTGCTTCGGGCGACGAAACCACGTAAAGAAGTGAAGCGCTAGCACAGGCAGTCCGTCTTCGTTCGATAGATGACGATAGTCGCCATCAGCTAAGAAAAAAAAAAAAAAAAAAAGAAAAAAACCCAATGTGGAGGAGCGCGCTTCTGAATTAGGAAAAATGGGTTCCTTCATAGCGAACACTCATCCCTCAGTGGAAGCTGTGTCTTCGTTAGAGCGCTGCATGATATCAGAAGACTAGGAAACCAGTTTCAAGATTCTTGCGAATGAATGTTACGGTCTGAAATATTTCTGAGCCAGAGCGGTTTTCTTTCCCATCCAGATGGCAGAAGTAATAATGGAGACATCGCAGTTTTACTTATGACTAAGGAACGTAAAACAAGTACGTCACTGTGATCGTAATGGCCGCGCCAGGGAGAAAGAAGTGAATGGGGCGCAATCGTGCAGATGGATGACACAGGTCTGTTAGTTTACTCTGCTGCGTGGCGGGTAGTTATGGTCACCAAAATAGCAAGAAGAGAGTCGTTTATGATTGCAAGCTCAGCCACAGTGCCGCATTATATATATATACCGACCTTTTTCCCTTGAAAAAGGTCGGTCCACCGACCGAAACTGTTGGGCAAGTAATAAACCTAAGATAACCGCGAAGTTGTGCTTCTGATTTTCCTAAATACGCTTGGCCCATTGAACAATCCAGTTACTACTATATATATATATATATATATATATATATATATATATAGAACAAACAACCTTCAACACAAATCTGGTCACAAATTTAAATATTCATTTTTTTTTGCAAAGTGAAATATAAACAGAAATATATAGAGAGAGAACATGAGCGCACTATGTTTCTTGTTTCTTTTAATGCGACCGCATTGTACCGGGTGCATTTTTTTTCAGACCACGCAGAATAATAAAAAAAAATGTCTGTGGCAGATAGCATAATTTTAGTTATTGAACTGGATTGCTCAAAGAGGCGGATATTACTTTCACCGGAAATCTAAATGCATAATTGAATTATTACCAAAAATTACAAATTTAGTTTTTAATTAATTACTTTACGGCACGTAATGCAATTACGAATTGTAGCTGGTGGGTTTGCAAGGCGTATTCACTTGAAATTAATTTTCATAATGACACTAGTTTCGAGTTATTCATTCCCAAAGTGTGCGACGAAATACATGGGCAGTTCCAGATACTTTCGAGCTTCAATGCATAAAACGGCAGGTTTGATTTAAAAAAAATGTATTTGGAATAATAGTGCATTTATACCGCAAGTTTCACGGTGCATATCCCGAGACCCACGCGATTTTAGAATTCGTTTCAAGTGGATATGCCTTTCAAGTTAACCGTCTACAATTCGTAAATTGCAATATGCGCTTTAATGCAAACAAGTAACCAAGTTAATTATATATTTTTAATTAGTCGATTGTGCACTTCGATTTCTCGTGCGAGTAATGTGCGCCGGCTCGAGTAATCCAGCTCAAGGACTAAAATTACGCTCTCAGCCACGGTCATAAAAAAAAAAGTTCTGTATAATCTAAAAAAAAAAAAAACAAATAAAAAGAAAAACATGGACCGATCACAGAGGCTGTGTAATCAAATACGTTGATTGGCTGATCTTGATAACGCTATCGCATTAGTCGTGTAGCGTGAGGTACCCCGAGTGTGTCGAGATTTCGTTTCTTTCTTTTTTTTTTTTTTGTCTCTCATTGGTTGAGCTGGAGGTAACACGAAGTCCAACAAACTCGCACAAACATGCGTTCCGCAAATGGCGTGCCGCTTGCGTTAGTACGCCTAGCTAGTTGCTGAACGCATCCCTTGTGCACCGATCTGAGTCGTCCTTATCGACCGTAAAGTGTAGTTGCAGGCGAGTGCAAGTAAGCGACGTTTAGATTATTCGTGGAAAACAAAAGCACGGAAGAGATCGACAGAGATGGAGTCGTTACAGACAGGTAAATGCAGAACACGCATACAGGCATATGTTTTAATACAAAGAGAGAAGACCAAGGAGATATGGGCCAAGTGATAGACTGCAATAGATGTATATAAAATCTGATTAGCCCAGGCAGGCTAGGTGGCTATTTGTCGCCATCCCCGTTTCGAATGGTATGCCAATACAAATCATCATCATTATTCATCATCATCATCATCATCATGTTCTGCTAGCGCCTGCAGCTTAGCTTTACGAAGGGGCTTTCTCATGCACATAGCTGATATAGTCGGATGCTCGAACGCTGTAATTACTTGCTGATAGCGCAAACGTATACATAACCTTCAGACACGAGGACGTCAAAAATAAAAACGACCGGTTGTGGAAGTGGAGCTCAGCAACTGGTATGGTTAGAAAAATATGCTTTTAATCGTCGCCCAGAAGCAAAAGGCGTTGCCTTCCGGACTTGTTTTAGTCGTCGTACAGTTTAGAGGAGGAGTTTCATGCAAGTATTGCTGGAGGGAAAACTGGCACTGTGGTCGCAGGGCCACCGTGCGATTCGTGGGAAGCAAGTTAATGTTATTCGACCCACTTTAAAAGCGTAGGTGTGGCGTCTTCTACCAGTACTTTTTGGTGTAGTTACGTCATGAGTATCATTCCGTTTCTTCGAACAACTAAACGTTTAAGCTTGAGTAATTATTCGATTTGCGATCAACTGTCTGGGGCTCTAAGTGTTATAGTTACTTTGACTGTGCGACGAAATAGGAGCTGCATTTAGAGAGTATAGCATTTACCCCAGAAAATTACTTGCTAGCATGTTAAACTAATTTACTCTCTCAAGAGGACCAAGAACAGTATGGTATCAGGTTAGATAGTTGTTGCTGCGTAAAGAAGTAGTCATGAAAAATAATTTGATGTTCACTCTGAAAGGATACTGCAGAATAGAAGCAGATTAATTAAACAATGCAACACCATCTATAACTTGTGTTCTGCTTGAACCATTGTGCTGGTGGTTCCCTGAGGCACCGGCGCCAGCTTTTCCTCCAGGAATTTTTCCTCCAGGAATGGCCTCCGAGAGCGACGAAATGCAGGCTTTCGCGCATGCGGTCCCCTACGTAGCCGCAAAATTTCGAAACCGTAGCGCTCGCTATCGAAGCATCGACAATTCCACCGCTCCTGCTCGCAAGGGGGACAAATGTTCACGGCATCTATATTGCATACGTGGCAGAATGTGTTCCATGCGACCTGCAACACTGCGCCATCATTCTATCGCTTGGTAAATCGTACGCCACCAGGCGCGCTTTCCGCCGAAGCAGTTGAATAGTTTAGTGTATAAAGTGTTTGGAGATTAAGATAACACTAGAAAGATAAAATGATCAAGGTTGGATGCTGCGTGCCACCGCTTCGTATCAAAGAGGATGCGCATCACCATCTATGTCATCATCATCATCATACATGTCGCAGCCAGTGCGATTACGCTCGACTGGATTGGACGCCTGGAAACGCGATGTACGGGACCGCCGCGGGGAGACCTGCTCGACGCCACACTCGGAGGCCTCGGTTTAGGCATAGTTTAGGCATGACCTCCGAGACGGCTGGCGCGGCCCACACAACTGCACCTCTCGCCAGCCATCTCAGAGGACACGGTTTAGACGGTGTACCTCGTTTACGCGTCCGGCGAAGAGTGGAACGCGTCACGTTTCCTCCGCCCGAGGAACTCGGAACCCATGCGCTTGGGCAGCAGGTCGGAGGTCGAGGAACGCTTGCCCAGGAACTCGGAGCCGATTCGCTTCTGCTTGGCCGCGGCCGCGGCCGCCGCCATGGCCAGGTCGAGGTCGTCGTCATCGTCGTTGTCGTAAGCGCCGCCGCCGCCGAAGCGGTTGACGCCGGCCGCGGCGCGCAGCAGCCTGGCCGCTCGCAGCGCGGCGGCGGGCGACCTCGCGGCCAGCTCTTCCTCCCAGAAGCCTCCTGGCAGCACGTCGGCGACGTCCAGCCGGGAGGACGGCGACCGCTTGCCCAGAAACTCGGATCCCATGCGCTTAGCTGCGTCGAAGCGCGGGCAGAACGCGCGGCCACGCCGCGTACAGCTCTTGTTGGAAAGCGACGGGATTTTACACGTATAGGAAGCCTTACCTGGCATCGGCAAATCAAAGGCCGAAAAAGAGAGAGAGAAAGAAAGAAGCAGCAGCTGTCTTGACTACTGCGATTAGTGGTTATTGTAGCCGGACTTGCGCACGTTTGCAGGGCAAGTAAGTGCTCTGGGGTGCGACAAGATTTGCAAAATAGAACGCTGACGCACTTACGAACGCTGTATCGCGCAATATTGAAATCTTTTATGCACCTGAATATACTACGCAATGCTTGATGAGTTTCTGTTGTTCCTTCCTTTCGTACTGTTTTGCAAGCAGAATTAATTCCTTTTCGTTAATTTGCGCCACACGCTAGAAGGTCTCGGCAAGAAAGCTATGTCTCTTTTGTTGGCATCTTTCCCGAAACAGGTACAGGTGAGGCGTCGGCGACCCAATCTACGCCGTAGCCTGTCTGTCTGCAGCGCGTCTGCAAACTCACATTTATGCCCGATGCTCCTGTTAACCCCACCCGCATTCCAACCCTTCCTACGCTATGTAATCAACTTGACGTTATCGCTCATAGCCTCATTCATCGTGCAGTATTTTCCTTGTATGCATCCCGGCGTTTACTACGCGCCGTGACTACGACATGTATCTATGACCTGGAAGCTAGTCCGCACAGGTTAGGCTGCGGCCAGAGCTTGAGTGTCCTTCGGTAATTCTGCTACGT